>NW_027437201.1:2980000-3232500 GCF_033239565.1 Halichoeres trimaculatus
ATAATTCAACAATGAGTCATTGTTGGGGAAGATCCAATAACAGCCCCAGCCTGAATCCTCTCCAGCGCTTTCTAAATGTAACCGACTTTGACGTCTGCTAAGTGTTTGCTTATGGATTTGAGGAGCGTCGCCACTTTGGTGGCCCAGCACCAAAAGAATCATGGAGTCTGATCTTTAGAGAGAACAGGGAGAAATAAAGGGAGTGGGAGAGAAACAGAGACAGAGTCGGAGATGGAGGGGGAGAGATAGAGAGCCGGGACAAACGTGTGCCGTGTTACTGGGCCACTCCAGCACCCATGGACTCTCAGCAAGACTCAAAGCCACACTCGGCTTCAAAAGGGAGCCATGAAGATTTTTTTTATGTTTACAAAAACATATTTATTTATTTCTCCTCACTCTGTCATTTATCTATTTATTTCTGGCTGTCCCAGCACCCCTTGCTCTGCCACTGGAAACGCGCTCGATGATGTCTAACGCTCGCCCCCCCTCCTCTTTTTTTTTAATACCACTGCAGTTGAAAATCAAACTGCTCTAAAACAAATTGATGTAGTCTTTAATACAGTCGTCACATCATCACAGGGTCCCCGCGCGTCTGCCTTGGTGACAACTGCAGGGCTGCTTAGCTTAGCCCAGCGATTGCTGCCACTTTGTTGGTCGCTTCAATGATTTATCACAAAAAGAGAGGGAGATCGGAGAGCGGGAAGAGAGAGAAAACAGGAGAGACGAAAGAAAAGTCCCCTGGATCATGATCGAGTCGCTGGCACCTTTGATTGACAAGGTCTAATCAGCTTATCTCCATCCTAATAAAGTTGATAGCCCGCGGTGCTGCTCTCTACCTGGCATGGCGTGAACTTTGGGCTCGGCTGGGGCCCCCAGGGCCGGCCCCGGCCCTCTCTGCTTATCTGAACGGGACTGAAATCAATCCCTAATGAGCTGTTTTCATTTTGCAGGATTGATTACAGGCCCCTAAACACCAAGAAGACTCGCCTAAGAAGTGCTCTCAGCCTCTTGCTGGCCACCTTTAAAATGCAGAGCAGCGTGCTTTTGTCTGGCTCCGTCTTTGTTTCTGCAGCTCATTCTGCTCCCATTGCTAAGTTATTTCTGTCAAATGAGCAAGTGTGAAAGGGGTTAGGTTTCAAAGTAAACTCACTCCACATTCACCACTTGATTACTTTGAGTTCTTTTTCAATAGTGGCTGAAATGCATTTATTATTCATGATTTTGAAAATTTTAAGTCTTTACAATCTTTGTTAAAACTGAATCTTAAAGTTTGCATTGAAATCCTAATGAGCCATGTCTTAAGACCCAAACTATAACATTTTACATCCTTTGTCAGCCTTTGAGTTTAAACCATCCTTAATTTCCTGAAACTATTTTTTACTATTTAACAGTTTATCAGTGAAGTCATTTCAACGTCAACTCATCAAAGCTTATTTTAGTTTAAAGTTTGGATTATTTCAGTTAAAAATGAAGATTTCTGTTGAATATTAAACTCCATGGGACTACTTTAAATCCATATTTTGTAAGAACTGTCTATCAGGCTGGACAACTCAACTCTCGTCCCCTGGATGAATAAAAATCAAAAAGTGAAAAGGATAATCATCCCAACTTCGACGTCTTATCAGACATGATATTTATTTCTAAACAAGCAGTCATAAATCATTCAGAATCGTTTCATCTGTGGCGGGAAGGAGTCAAATCAGGCATGTCTTTGATTTTAACATCAGTCAAGCCTCCACTTTTGGGCATTTCAAAAGCCCCTGACTCAAATGTAGCTAAATTGGCTAACTGCATGCCCTCCCTCTTTATTTAAGGCCCTCTTTAACTGGGCTAGCCCCCGTGTCTGCTTGTTGCTAAGCCTGGCCTTTTAAGTCTCTGCTCTTCGTTAATGAAGTTCTATACTTTATTTATGAGACAAACAGAGGTCCCTGCTCCTTAAGGGTGTGTGTGGTAAATAGCTCTGTATGTCCAAAGAGGCTCCTCCATATCCCACTGAGGGCTCTCACTGCTTTTGGCAAGCCTTTGTTTTTGCTAAATACACCGGGGACACTCAGGATGGTCGAAAGAGAAAAAGCTCAAATCTGATAAAATGGTACTGTGTGAAGATTTTGTCTTTTCTTAGAACTAAGAGTCCTCTTTTCCTCCTTAAATGTGACCTAGAAGAATCCTGGCTTTTTTTGTTCCTGGTCATTAAGAGATATATTGTCGATGGTGAAGAGAAAAAAAGAGGGCAAAGCTGAGTTTCTGCACCATTTCTTTGTTCAGGATCTCTGTCTTTGAAATAAAATGTCTTTTAGTTCCACTTCCCTCATTGGTCAATTACAGTTCTTAGGGGCGACTGTGTCATTGTGGATGGAGAATGCAACTTTGAATTACGGTAAAATAACGATGCTCCTGCTAAAAAGAACATCTTAGATGTCTGAGGGTTTGTGGCAGGGAAAGTATTTACAGTCTGACTAGAGAGTGTCTGATTGGAGAAACACTTAACGCTCTAATTATCCCTGTTTAACGTCTGTGGGTGCTACACCTTTGTGTTTTGTGACTCTCCTTTATCTCCTTTAACAACAGCCATTTTCATAACGTGCATGAGGAAAGCTTGGTGCACCTCGTGGTTTTTTTATTTCCTTATCTGTTATTTGTTGTTGTGAAGGAGGAGGGACAATAAAGGGAACCTTTGTCGAGAAATACACAGTTTGGTGTTGAGAAAAGAAAAATCCTAATCCATGGTGAACAATTTGTTATAACACTGAGAAGTGTGGTGTTTAACTGGTGAAGGACTTCATGGAGATGTCTGGGAAGTGTGGTTAGAAGTCAGCAGAAACCATGAAGTAAATGTATTACTTTAGTTGGATGAGTGACCAAGAATTAAACTGAATTTGGAATCAGATGGTGAACTTGGTCTACCCCTAACCATGATAAAGTGTTGGAAAAGATGGATGATGTCAGAGTTTAAGAGCTTAGTATCTAAAATCAAACATCTGGGTTGCATATTCCCTGTGCATTTGTCTTCATTGTGCACATCCAGTCCCCAAATGACCTGCAGACTTTGCCATTTCAGGTTGTGCATCTGAGCGGAGGGTTTGGTATCGACAGCAGAGCAAAGGAAAGGGTCATGGATTAAAGACGCGGGGCGAAGCCTCCCCACCAAACCACAAACACAACCCCAGCTGGCGTGGACCAAGCCAAGTGTGTGGGACCCAGGCGGGATAAACGAGCATTGTTCTGGATGAGACGACCACCAGTGACACAGAGGTCAGGGGGCATGTGGTCGACTGTGGAAGGAGAAAACACGGGGCCCAGTAGGTACTGAACAACGTTAGCCATGGCCCACTTCTTTAACACCAACCAAGCTGTGAAGGGGAGCGACAACAGAAAGAGGGAGAGGTGGAATAAAAAAAACCTGTGTGCTGTCGCAGAATTCAACGCAGTAGAGGAACCAGGAAAACGTTGGGATCATCTGAGGCGTTTGAATCAACATTTTTAAGCAGAGAATGAAGATTGTATTTATGAATCTGTGAATGCAAGTTTCAGGGAACATCAAAGGCAGCTGGTCTGTGTGCGAACCTTCCTTGACTTGAATTATTAAATCTGTCGATGTCGCGCACGCCAGCCACCCCGCGATTATAGTGTAAATTGACAAACTTTTTCAAAACTACAACGGAAGCCACAGAAAGCTGGTTGATACTTCAAGAATGAGCTTTGATACATCTCTGAGGAATACACTCTGCCTGGATAATATGGTGACTGTCAGGAAGGAAGACAGGGAGGGAAAAAAATATGCTAACTGGTTAAACCTATTTAAGATCCCAATGAGCTTTTTTCCTATTTTGAGATAAAAACAACCCTTGATAATGAGGAAAAAAAGAGTTTGTGTTTGATTTATTTATTTATTTTCATTTTTTTAGATGGTTTATTTAGAAAGTGATGTTGTGCTTTTTTTTTTCCTTCCACACTCCTGAATTAAGAACTTCAGGAGGAACGCTGACGTTGTTTATTTTCATAGACCCCCTGTCTGTTTGTGTGAAAAGAAACACACATACACAACACACACATTCACGGTGATACACAAATTTTCTTCGGGAGCAGAGCGAGGAGAAGCGGCGCCCGATCTGCCGCCTGTACACCTCTCCCTCTCCTTCTCTGGCTCGCCTTTGATGTGCTTCCCGAAAATGTCATCAGGCGTCAAGGAAAGAGTTTTTTTTTTTTTTTTGCCCTCCTCCTCCTCTTCCTCCTCCCCACAAACACACACACACAAACACACATCCACCCACCTCGCATATGAGCAAGACAATTTGCTGTCGCTCACTCATCCTCACCACTATCTTAACCCCCCTCCTCCCTCCATCCCCAGTGCTCACCCAATCCCACCATCCCCAATCCCAAACAGAATACGCACCAGTTTCTACCGCTATCTGGTACCCGGCCTCCAGTCTCCGTGATGACCTTTCCAGCTTCTCTGTGTTGTCCAACAGATGCGCTCTCTGCAACAAATGGAGAAAAAAAAATAAAGCTGGAGAAACAAACACACCAAAAAAAATTGATTGAGAGGGCTGGGACCCATTTCAAAGAAACACATCAACGCTGTCACATAAACAGACAGACCACATCCACAGCGACAACATAATACAGCCAGGTTGGCAATAACCTTCATGGATGACAATGTGTTATATGCTGATGGAATATCAAGCATATGCATGTTGGGAGTGACAATGTAAGAGGTGCTGCCGCCTCATCTTGGACATAAAAACACAAAGTACTTTGAGGTGTGTTGCCTGCTCTGATTGTTTCACAGAACAGGCTTCTGCTACACGGAGAGAAAAGTTGGGGAAGGGAGGTGGAGCGAATTAAAATGAAATTTTCTTTCAAGCCTTCCAGGTAAGAGAAAATCCTGGCCAAGCGACAGCATCCAACTGGGGAACTTTAGAGAAAAATCAGAGCTAACCTCCTGAATTTGAAACAGAAATTCAACACCTAGAGGAGTTTTATAACAGATATTCAAAATTAAAAAAAATCAGATCAATTTCAAAACATTAAACATAAATAATAGAGATGTGTGGTGTATAAATAATCCTTTAGAAAATCTATTTACCACCTTTTCTGCTTCTATGCTCATTCATATCACCCAAACAGCATTCATCATGTATAAGCATCAGCATCTTCCCCTTAACTCACAGCTATTATCTGACAAGGCTGCCGTCCATTGAGAGGGTTTCCAGCACACAACAAGAAAAGATGTGTGCATAAATACTTAAACAAGCAATCCTGGTCACTTCTTTCAGAGTGGATGTTTACGACTACCAAGGTGAAACTCCACGAGTACCACATGTTTACACCAATCAATGGACGGCAGCTCCTCACAAATCAAAAACACCAATGGTTCGTAAGGAGCTGCACATTCATGTCTCATGGGCAGGAGAAAGATCTGAACCACTTGCTGCTGGCCTTAAGGTCCACCTCAAGAGTTCATCAAGTGGTCTCCCATTGTGGGTTGTTTTCATTGTGTTCAAATATCCAATGAGTGCACCAAGTATGGACTGATGTAGTAAACATGCAGTTCAATGGGAAACGACACGGTATGGGATTTACAATGTGACGCATGCTTTATTATACTCGAGTGATCAACATTAGCCGTACCTAAAGAAATCAGGAGGGAGTTTAGTCCCTGAATATAAACAGTGAGCTTTGGTCTTTTCCATCTTCTTTTATCCCTTTGGGGAAATTATACTTTGTGGCTACGTTGTGTTGATATTTCTCAGCCCATAATGTCTGTCAATGGACAGTAGGTCTTGTCTTTTACATCTAGGAAAATGAATAAATACAAGGACATGTTCTTTTCAAATGACACAATGTCGATCATTTTTTTCTAAGATATATTATAAAAATTAGAAATTTCATTTTGATCATTTTCCTTCGAATTGAATCAACACGGTTCAATCAAAGTGAGTTGTATTGTACCAAACTGTGATTATTCACCCCTGATCAGATTGAGCCATCAAGGTTGCTGTAAATGCTTCCTGGTAGTTTCATCACTGAAACTTTCTTCAGAAATAAAACCTCCCAAGTTTTCAAACCTATGCTGTTTTCTGCATCGGAAGGTTGACGTCCAATTTCGTCTTACTTGATGCATTAACAAAAGATCCATACCAGTCTGTTATAAAAGCTTCGGTTGGCCTGTTCTGATACAAATATGGGCCGAGATTAGTTTTATAGACACTGAATTAATTTTATAAGGATGATCTGAAGTTAAATTTTTATTTTTGATTTTAATTTTATTGAACCTTCCCAAACAAACAACTCCTAAAATTCAAAACTTTAATTTCAGTTTGCACAACTTGGGTTCAGTTTTTTAGTTATCAAGCATAGATTCCCAGAAGTCCTCTTCATGTCACTGAAAACTTCAGTTTCAGGCAAACCTGGCCCTTCAGTCCCTGGTCTACAGACATCATGAGAATGGTGCTTTGGTGAGGAGTACAGCTTCAGAAAGTATAAGAGCTTTCTGTGAATCTGTGCTCGATTACTCTTCCTCACAGACGTAAGTAAGGAAACAGTGGTGCTGCGCTGAACTGAAATCAGATTTGTGAAAACTTTTTTTTTTTCTTAATTTGAGCTAAAGGAATGTATAGAGTTGAAGTGTGGGTTAAAAACAAAGCAAATAAATTCAGTTTCGAAATAATAAATTTCCCATCATGCTTTTCAAATTCAGTACAATAAATCAAATTCAGTTCCTAGAGGCACAGATCTCAGCCCATATAAAAACTCACACATGAACTTGCTCTGCCACCTCTGAGTCCATATTTAGTGCTGAAACTTCCAGAAGTGACAGAACTACAGCTAGAGCCCACTGTGACTCAGACTGTGTGATACCGTATAGGTAAGCTACATGTAGTCCGAACACATGGATGAGATCTGGGACCACAGACTGGTTACAATGCCACGGTCAGCCCACGTTAAAAACCATCTTTAGTGACTCAAGACTCATGAGGTCTGCAATGTGTGTGGGTTCATGTGAGCAAATATCTATTTCACTAGTTTAAATGTGTGTGTGGTAACTTTTATTACGAAGGTTACTGACTCCAGCTCCTGGTGTAGCACTTCATTTGGCTAACTTTCAAAAAGTATCACTTTCATTTTTAATCTTCCATGATTGTTTATCTATTTCGGGGCTAACTCTGGCATATTTACATGGATAACAAGATGGTCATTAATTTGCACTGTTCCTTTAAATAAATCAAGTAATGAATGGTTTACCTCTTTTTTTTTTTTTTTTTCTTTTTTTTTTTTTTTTAATGTAACCGTTGGAAATCTCTGACATTAAGCCAGGCTTACAGCTACAGGTTGTTAAGTTGAGAAATGTCTGGCTGAAAATTCTAAAAACCTTTTTTTTAAGAAGTGACTCACTGACGCTGTTGTGGTTGAAATACTGTGCAAAAATATTTCAGAAAGTCACAATGGCACTTTTTTTTTTTTTTTGTAACAGAAGTTTCCCTCCATGTCACAATACAATGTCTACTTTTGCAGCGGTCATCTGCTCTTTCTTTCTCCTGTTACTGTTAATGGAGATGAGCCTGGTCCAGGTTTGTTCCCCAGTTTTCAGCATTTAGTTCAGTTCTCTGTGAGTCTAACCGTACGATCTATCTTTTTAGTACAATCCTTTAGATCTATCAAAATATGTCTTTAATTAAAAGACGCTGGTGTGTGGTATCAGAGGGGAGGTTAATCGAGGAACCATCTGTTTGATCATTCTTTTATTTTATTTTTGCACTTCTTTGATTTCATTGTACAGCTCCTTTAACGACTGAAATGCTGACCAACACTTTTGGTTCCATGTTGTTATTAAAAAAAAAAGCTTTTATTTTGGAGGGTCTGACAGATTACACACAGGAGTTCAAGTTTTGTGTTTACTGTTTATTTCAGAGTCAAGTCGTCACTCTGATCTTGATAAAATCAACTGTAATTTTATGCTCGATGGTGATGCTGTTGAAACTCCTTATTTAACGTAGAAACGTCCTTTTCAGCCTGCATGTTGTCCACTGTAGTCCAAACTAAGACCCAGCTCTCATTAAATACAAACAGCATTCAGAAGAGAGGATCATAGAACATCAAAACTATGGGAGGCCCTGATGTTTACTGCAATGCTGTTGGTTTTGATGGCCTTTCTAATACGCGATGTAAAGAAACTGATCAGATGTAACACATTTGACACTCAAAAAATAACCCGATGAATGACAACCGCCTCTCTGCCAGAGTTTATGCCCATCACATGAGCGAAGGGGACAGGGGGGAAGAAGTGAAATCTCTAGTTTTGGTGAGGCTGTCAAAATGCGTAGCAGCTAATCACTCAGAGGAAATGAAAAAACGTGGAGAAGAGGAAAAAAAAAAAGTCAACGACACACTTTTCAAAGTTTGACAATAAGAGGGATGGGGAAAAAGAGCAGGGAGGAGAAAACTCCCTCTGAACTCTTTTCTTTCCCTCGCTTCCTTTTTCTCAGCGCCGCTGACAGATGTCATTTAAAATTGCAGAGATACTTTTTAATAGTTAAAGGGAGGGCAGAGGGAGGAGGATGGGAGAATGGGTGGGTGGGTGGGTGGTAAGATGGGCTGCTGAAGGGAGAAGGAAAGGGACGAGGATGGCGATGGCGATGCAAGGTGTGGTGGGAGTTTTTTTGGTGGAGGGTGTGGTTGGAGTTCCAGGGTAGTGGCACCAACAGAGATGGTGGCAGCATGCACATAGGAGAAAACAGACGCCAAGCTCCGGCTATAATGAGCCCCTATGGATCAGAGGGGATGTATTGACATGCAATGCTTAAGCTAATACACCTAGACCATGGCTGCAGTGCCTGTGTGTGCCTGGGAGCATGAGGCAGCCGGGGATAGTGACAGAGTATAGCGCACTCCCCGGGTTCTTCAAAGAGCTCAAGTGATTAGTATGTTATCATTACCATTCGAAACGTGATTTTCCTATTCCCTCTCGGCAAAGGTGACACGTCTCGGGGAGACGGCCGGCAGACTCACTGCGATGGAAAGCCACTTCAAAAGCTTTCTCCTCCTGAATTTCTCTCCCTCTTTCTCGTTCTGTCTTCTTTTAGGGCCGGGGGGAGGGGAGTGTGGGTGGGTGGGTGGGAGTGTGAGGTGGGAAGGGAAGGGAAAGGAAGAGGTGGAGGGGGGGTTGCTGGAGGGTAGTGGCGGTGGTGGCAGTGGAGGTCTATATATATGTGTGTGTGATCATTAGAATAATGCGCCCCGAGTTTGACGGTGACAGAAGCTGAAGGAAAGGTTGAGAGTTCAGCCAGTGAGAATCCAGTAATGGCACGCCGCAATGGCCTCTATAATAATGAAACAATTTCAGCATGGACACACGATGATACCGGCGAAGCTAATGAAAAGGAACGTGTACAATTAAAACTAAACATCCCACACATCATAGCCACAGTGGAGGATGATGGAGAGATTGTATCTACAAAATAAATCTAAAACAAAAAGACGATTATGCTCCAGGAGAGGGACTTTGTTCCAGTATCTGAGTCACACAAATCAAAAACATGTGATGGATCCAAATGTTCTGTTCTGGTTACAGAGAAAATTCCTGTCAGCATTTTTGTCAAGGAGGATCCAAAGTGTCTGAAAGCTTCCACTGTGCGACTACACCCCATATCAAGGCCTGACCCTGTGGTTCTGGATCATGAAATCATCAGAATATAGCACAGACACACACACTCACATGTTCAAGCTCAAATGCTGGCTCTCAGTTCAGATCTACCATAACTCCACTTATGAAAAACTAAGGACCTCGTCAAAATCACATCTGATCATCTCAAGGAGGCTTCTAGCAAAGGCTTTAAATATAATATATGATAAATATTATGCATCTCTGAGAGCACCCCCCATCAGCACCAGCGTTTCTGCCTCTGCATGTATGCCTTTTCATCTGACACCTACATTTTGAACAAAGATCTTCATAGGAACCTCGAAAATGGTGTTTTTTTGTTGTGCTTTTTTGCGTCAAGAAACACTCTTCAGTTGTGAGTTATTAACAGGGAGCCCCAGAACAATGCAGCTGTAGCTCAAAAGAAAAATCTCTCCCCTCTTCTTCTTTTTTTTTTTTTCTCGCTCTCCTGCCTTTTTTCAATATCAAACACAGGCGGTTACTATCACCATTTTCCAAAGTTCAGATGATTTCCTTATTATTTCAATAAGGGTGGGGGAGAGTCAAAGTGAATAATGATGACAGCTGTGATTCAGACTGACTGTGTGATCTTCTGTGCCGTTTGTTTGGGACTTGTAAGACGAGGAATTACAAGTGTCAAACAGCTGTGAATATGGGTGCTAAATATTTAAACATGTTTTTCAGCTGAAGAAAAAAAAGTATAGTTTTTTTTCTTAAAGCAAGGCTTAAGTGTGTATAAGCTGTGCCAGCCTTTGATTCAAAAAGAGGAAGAGCAGAAGGGTAAAAGGCTGCAATGGAGGAGTGTGATGGTGAAGAGGGCTCAGAATGGAGTCTGATTGCACAGATTGGGCTAGTCCAAAACAGACTGACAGGTGAGGTGACTTTAGATGTTTTGTAAACCCTTAGGTTAGGAGGAGAGAGCATCAAAGTGGGAGGAAGAAAGGGAAATAAAAGTACAGTAAAATACAAGCCTCATAACTTTGGTGTCTAGGCCAGGATGACACTTCTAAAAACTGACGGGGGTCGATTTTCAGGTCACTGACAGTAACTCTGAGTAAAGCTTTGTTTGAGGAGGCTTCTACTTAAATAATGGAAACCAGGTACTTCAGGCACAATAGGGTTTGACCAATGCTGTTTTTAAAGGGCTGATACCATATGGTAGTAGTTCATGGTATAGATTAACCATATCTGTGACCTACATGTATTTAAAGAGGGGGCTTTATACTTTTCAATATGTTAAACATTAGTGCTGAGTATTGGCAAGAACTTCACGACACAATAATACCACTATACCAGAAATATTGTGATATACTGTGATATTTTGCACAGTCAACTATTCGATTGAAACAGCTTTTTTATGTTATTGTGTTTGAAATAATGAAAGTCAGATGCAGTGTTTCATTCATACCATAAACTTGAAAACATAAAGTGTGTCAAGTTTGTCACTTATACTACTGTGACTTTAAACTAATGTTGCAAAAAATGATTGGTTGAAAGACCCGGTCAGCTGGTGAAACTGATAAATGTGGCTTGGTGTAACCAATGTTAAAAAATCTAATATTGCACAAAACTTGAGTATGATTATTATTTTATCAGTCTACTACACTGTAACAATTAAACTAAAATGGTTTTGAACGAACTGACCCAAAAATAGAGAGAAAATATGGTTTATCCTTATTATACAGTTTATAGGCAACATCCAGCAGAGTAGCTCTTCAGCCCCATCTACCACAGTGGAGGTGTGAACCTACTGTACTTCCAACTCACCTCATATGAATTTTTATTTAACAGAAATATCTATATTTTATCACAGGTCAAAGTATGGCAATATATAGCTGTATCAATATTTTTCACACCTTTGTTAAACATGGATATAAACTAATTATGCTGGATGGTCAGTGCAGATTTTCAAACCACCACATATTAGTGTGTTGCAGAAATCCCCTAAACTGTCTCGAAACAGTCCGTTCTTCATAGGGATGTCCCATTACCAATACCAGGTATCGGTATCAGGCAGATACCAGCCTTTTTCAAGGTATCGCTTCCCGAAAAAGGCTGCAGATACCAGCAGCAGATACTCTAGGGCAAAAAAAATCTTATGTCAAGCAAGTCCTCCTCACCACTACATGCTGCTAATTGCTGCGGTTTAACACCACTGCAAATGTGCACCAGGTCCTTTTCAGACAATATGAATGAACCAGGGGAGTTAACTGTTAAACTGTTTTATTTTACACTTAAGTTTACTTTAAAAAATGCTTAAACTCTGACAGTTGTTAGTTTTATTGTGCACTTTTAATATATATATATATATTTTAATATTGATCAAAACAGTTCTAAACTCAGAGAGAGTTGTTTGTGTTTTATTTGGACTTAATGGCAGATTAAGTGTGCTGTCTTTGATCAAAATGATCTGTCACTGTTAATTGAAATTTGCGTATCGAAAGTGCTAGTAGTATCGGTACTCGGTATCGGTGAGTACTCAAGAAGGAGTACTCGTACTGGTATCAGTCTGCATAAAAAGTGGTATTGAACATCCCTAGATCTAAATTAGACCTTCATGAGATCTACATGAGATTTGTGGAATTGATGAATTCATCTTGTAAGTATCTCTTGACTGTTTCATGCCACATTGGAAGGGTGGGCCTCAAACACCAAAGTCTGCCCCCAACAGGCATCCAGAGGGATGACCAATAAGAGGGAAGGGGTTTTTTTTTAGAGTAGAGACGCAGTGTCTACGTATGTGGACATTACATTACAGCCTCTCAGAAACCATTTTACTTCAGTTCACAAAACTATGTCCTTTTAAGCCACGTTTAGGGACACTGCCCATGACATTTCTTGGTGATATCACAACATTACATCCATTTTAATGAAAATAAACTAGCATATTCAAGTTCAATAACACTACTAACAAATAGCCAATTGTGAACTCATAACACAAATAACCAAACTTCATGTTCAAAGACCAAGTTTAGGAATTATACTTGTTGGGTCTTACTTATCCCACATAGCAAGGAGAAATCAAAAATGCACATCAGACGAAAGCTCAGGTCTGAGGAGCCTTAAGGAGACAGCAGCTAAAACAAAGTGTTTCAGAGTGTCTGAACTACAGACTTTGCACAATATTTGTATCCATTTGTCGTACTTGTCTACTTTGCACTAACATGATAATTTTTGTTAATAGTGGAGGTGCTGATGCAACAATGATTTTCTGAGTTATAACCAGAGGTGGCCCTGGTCAATGAAAGCTAACGATAAATAGCAACAGTTCCCTTCCAGTTTAAGCTACTCTGAGGAACTTTGGGGTTTGTGTGGTTTTTGGCGCCTCCTGTGGACAAAGTAGGAACGGTTATCTCTTTGCTGAGTGCGACCTATTCATATATAAGTAAAAAAAAAAATCTCAGCTTCTTTGTCATGAAGAGTATGTGTGTATTTAAAGAAAGGCTTTTTTAACAGTGTGAGTTGTCTGTCCAACAGGTAACCCGTGGTTTTCAGACATTTAAACTAACTATAGATCATTTAATTTCAATCTGGTGGTCTGTCTTACTTTTGTAGCTCATAAAGAGACAAGGTTTAAGTTTCTGTCTGTTTCTAACCAGCTAAATCTCCTTGATCAAACTTTGTTCAGCCTCACTTCAGTCATTAGTATTGTTCCTCAAAAGGCATGCCATTATACTTCCACCCTCTGATATTTAAGGTAGGGGAACATGATCCTCGCTGAATTCATTATCTAAGTCTTGGACTGAAAGTTGTTCATCAGGCATGCAAAAAAAAAAAAAAAGTGTTTAAATGAAGTGATTTGAATTTTCTACGAGGGAGATGGAGGGTGAACTGAAATGTCAATGTAAGACGATTTGAAACTGTAACAGCAGAGAAGCACTTACCTCTTCACGCAACTTTATCAACTGCATCAGGAGAGCAAAACAGAGAGAGATGGAGAGAGTGAAAGGAGAGATAAAACAGCAGAAATATGGCAGGAGGAAGATCAGTCATGTGGCTGGGTACAGAATTAACCCTGACGATTTATCTGTTTGCATGTTTAGCATTCGCAAATCACAAGACAAACACATTAAACGGAGCTAAACACGCGGCACGGGCTGACTTTTTCCTTTTTGAACAAACAAAGATCAAGTCCTGGCGCTGTCACATTAAACAAAGAGAGGGAGTGGATGCCTCCACTCGCAGTATCAACTAATATTATCAAAAAAGTCACGTAACAAGAGCTGATATAGCAGGAGAGAGGAAAATAAGTAAAATAAAGTCTGAACTGTTGCAGTTTCTGAATGCGGGGAATTGTTTTGTATCTGTCATCTTGCTGAAGTCTCTGGAAAGGGATGAAAAGAGAAATGTGCCCTTTGGAACAGGGTTGGAGAAATGCTGAGCCACTCCATTTGTACCGCTGTTTATCAATGCTGATACCCTGTCACTTTTTCATGTCGCTGCAGTAAAGGTGAACGCTGTTTAGAGCCATGTGAGCCATGTACGGCTGCACATACATACAGCGCTGCTTCTTATTGGGACAGGCACGCATCATGAAAAATGAATCTCAGCATTGCTGTACATTTTTGATGAAAGGGAATAGCAGATTTCAAGTGAAGTAAATAAGAAATGCTGCTTCTATTCCCCGTCCTGAGGAAGCTTGCATCTCTGATAATGAATCAGACATTGGAGGGAGAGATACAATCCCATTTGCGATTAATTATGTCTAATCACAATTTAAAAGGTTGCTTCTCTGGCCTCTTTGTAAGAGAGGGCTGGAGAGACCAAAGAGGAAAGAGTGAGGCTTATTGGAGGGGGTTAGGACCAATGTTTGGATTTGCATCGTTCTAAAAAGTTGACTTTTCTTTTTTTTTTTTTTTAATCACACATATTTTGACCAATGTTAAAAGTACGCTAATCTTAGCAAATCTAAGCTAATCTAAGGAGAAGCTCAGTCCTACTTTAGCTCTATTGTTTGTCATCATTTTATCTCTTATTTATTTTAATCTTGACCTGTTTTTGTTAAGTTTTTATAAAAAGGTGACCTTTTGTGTCTTGAATTAAATAACTGATTGCAAACTTTAAGCAGGGTCAACAAGTGTGCAAACAACCCAGCTCAAGTCACAATTTCAACAAGCCCTTGTTACCAAAATAAACCAAACAACGCACATTAGCTGTTACGCCTCTTGTGCTTATTTTATTCAATCCTAGATGGAGAATAACACCCCGCTGCCTACTTTATTTCAACTATTTATAAAACATTGCTCGTAAACACTCAAAGAAATTTGTTGCTCCATCACAAATGCAAAAGGATGTGCACTTTGTGAAATACACACAAAATTTCAAGTACTTCCAATGTTACAATCTCTGTCACAGCACGACACACCCCTGTAATTTTAGAAGCATCTCCAAAATAGCTCCACCAACACTTGTGTGTGTTTTTTTCCCACCAATAAAAAGTAATAAAAACTAAAAGGTTCAGTGGAATAGTGCAGATATAAAAATATTGTCAATATCTGTTCCATGGGAGGTAAACAAGTATAATTGCATGTTTTTCTAAAGAGCTCCTTTCCTTGAAAATGTCAGCAGGAACACTTTAGAGTGGAAAGCGTCTTTTCTAACTTAAGCAGCAACTCCCCGCTAAGAATGCATTATTGAAGAGGCCAAAGTTTAAAACTACACTGTGGATGTGATTATTTGGGGCTTGAAAAAAAAAAAAACAAAGCCAGAAAAAAAAAGAAAAGACAGCAGATCCTGCGATCCCTCACCCCCCGGCTCAGCCATCAGTCAATGGCGACCAAACAAAACTTGTTCGAGCTCATTTGTGCAGCCTGACTGATTGCAAGTCCTGGTGAAGGATTTGTTAAAACTATACGAGGTGCCATGTTGAGCTGCGTTTCTTCATTTTTCTCTGGCATCCTTTCTTTAGAGCGGCCAAAGATGCTCGCGTTGCTCAAGAGATACAGAGCAGTAAATACAGAATATTCTAAATGTTATAATTACTCCTGCATGAGCGCCTTTCCTTCTGTTTTTGTGACGCCTGCCAGTATTCAAAATTGCACTGCTGCAATTTTTCTGTTATGATAATCAGCAATTTTTTTTTTTTTTTTCAAACAAAAGATTTTTTTTTTTTATCCAATACGGAATTCGATACAAGTGGTAATCTGCTTCCTTTGTAGCCTGTAAAATCTGGTCCATGCCGGCTCAAACCAGCACAATCTCTTGTGGCCAAGCCTTCTGCTGTGACTGAAATCGAAACTATTCCGTATAGTGTTCCTGTGTGGAAAATGTGTGTGTGCATTTGCTGCTTTGTGTGTGGTGTCTGAGGGTGTGTGTGTGTGTGTGTGTGTGTGTGTGTGTGTGTGTGTGTGGGGTGTCTGAGTGTGTGTGTGTGTGTGCGTGTGTTGCATGCAGAAGGAAACAGAAAGAAAAAATGTGCAATAGTAGCCTACCACATTATTAAAAAAAAGAAAAAACGAGCGATAGTGCCAATTCAGTCTCTGTCCGCATACAGATAACGAATAAATGCCGAACTCTATTAAATCGTCCTTTAGCCATTATCGCAGGGCCAACACGCCATTTTCAGAACTTATGACGGTTCCCTATTTACTTAGCTATAAATCCTTGCCATGTAACCAACAGATTTGTGACTGGTAATGATCTGCTCAGCCAGGGCTATATGAAATGATCCTGACCTCTTTCAGATCGTCAGGAATTAAATTGACCGACTTGCCCCGGCCCCCACCATCTTTTCCCCTCTGCTATCACCGCCGTCTCGTTAGATAAAAAAGCCTGAAGTTCCGAGCACTCCACTCACAGCAAGACCAAGACGAGTATTATCTCTGCAAGTTTTTAAAATGAAAATGAGGTAAACACGGCACCTGGGAGAAAAAAGAGAAAATGTATATCAGGCATTTATTTGCTGCTGGCCTGAGCTTGAACTCTCTCTGTTTCTCTGGCTTTGAGTGTTTTTAGATGCTCTGTTTCCTTTCAATTTTTTAATTCTAACATCAGACAAAATTACACTAATTATAAGAGTGCTGTCCTTAATTAAATTATTTAAAATCTGTGCTTTAAAAATTCATAAATTGAGTCCTGTTGATCTTTTATTGCAAGAAAAAAATGGGAGAGTAAGAAAAAGTGTTATGGTGGAAAAGGAATGGGTCACTTTGTTGTGGGTTGTGTTTTTATAACTGCGTCATGTTTGGCCTTAAAGTCCAAAAATTAAAAGAAGCAGATATTTAAAATATATATTTCAAACTCAAAAATATTGTCAATTTTTAATACTTTTAAAAAATTGTCAACACCCATCTCCATATTTTGAACATTTGAAAAACAGAAAAAACTGGATCATGGTGTAATGGCACATTCTGCTACCTTTCTTTTTCCAGACGTGTGCTTAAATTACAAAAGCATAACAGAATTTGATGCTGTAATTTTTTAAATGTTATGTAATTTGAAAAAATTCAGTTAAAAAAAAAATTACAAGCAACATTTTGTGACTGAAATTCCTAATTGTAAAATTGTTGCGCAGAATTCCAAACATATTTTCAGAACTTCCTTTAAATTGTGTAAATTCTACATTTACAAACACTGCTTCAGAACCATTTTTGTTGCATTTTTAATGAAAAGGAAATAAGATTTGAAATGAAATGTGACGCGCTCCTCGGCGTCTTCTTTGACAGGGGTTTGATTGAACTCATCAGAGTCTCCAATGTGACACTCCTGACAGCGAATCTCCTTCCAACTTCTGCAGAAAATGTCACACTCACTTTTGTGTCCCGCTAATTTGCCTGGAATATGCATTTCAATTACACATGGAGGCTCGTGATACATATGTTTCTAAGATGTGCGGTTCATGGGTCAGCATTGAAATGGTAATGGGGAAACGTTCAAAAACCGGGAGAAAAAACAGACAACTTTATTTAGCTTGGCTGGGAATCATCTAAATATACTCACTTAAAGCACAGAGGGACTAAATGTGTAAATATGCATTCAAGCATTCATCTTCTGTTTTTCTTTTTTTCTGAGTGCCCGTTTGGAAATGCAAAGTATTTATTTGCATGTGTGTGTTTGTGTGGATGTGTGTGTGTGTGCCTTGAGACACAGTAACCCCTCTGAGTTGACAGCTTATTCTAAAGGCAGTATATAATTAGTCAAAAGACGTTTGGTCAGAGTTGAGAGTGGCTGTGTGTGAGTGGCAGCTGTGCAGGTGAAGAATAGGTAAGTGCGTCTCAAATGTTAAAACGCTGCTTTTCCTCCATGCGTTGATGTATCACCGTTTTGATGCGGCTCTGCGTTAATTCAGAACAACTTAAGTTTAAAATAACACGCGGCACATTTTGGCCCATTAAGATCACAATGCGAGATAATTGTTTTCTCTTCTTCGCCGCCACTTTCATAACCGCCGTGAATGAATCTTTCGCAGACGCTTTCGCTGACAATGAATGAAAAGTGGTAATGTGTTCTTTATCCCTTGTTTGTATCCTGACGATTCAACAGGCTGAAGTGATATTCAAACAAAATGTCAGTCTTTGTCTTTTAATCCACGATAAACCAATTATGAATATGTTGATGGATAAAAGATCAAAAAGAGAAAGAAATCAAAAAGAATTGAAGATTTTTGATTAAAGGAGTCGATTAAATAAAAGAATTAATGCATTTTTAGGGGCTTCAGATTGATTTCAAGGAAGGAATATTCTTTTTGTCGATGTTAGAAGACCCTGCATTTTCAATTTTGGAGTATCTTTATTGTGCAGGTTTGCCACCCTTGGAGTTTAAAGAATGAGCAGCGAACAAGGTTTTGCAATTCTGCATTTGTGTGTGTGTGAGAGTGTGTGTGAGGATGAAGGATCTATTATTGGCCTAAGTCCACACCCGGCTGGAGAACAGCTGTGGGATGGTTGGAGTGGGGAGGCCGGGGTTTTGGATGGAAATTTGTGTTCGATTTTGCGTGTTGTGTTTAGGTGTGTGTGTGTGTGTGTGTGTGTGTGTGTGTGTGTGTGTGTGTGTGTGTTGACCACAATCTGGCTTTGAGCAGACAGCGGTCCCATGCCCTGAGCCCACTCACAAGCGAGCCCAGCTTTGCATTAAACAGTGTTCCTTCCGCATGACTTGGTGACAATACTTTGGTTTCAGCTCTCGATGGCTCCGATGAGGGGCCCCTCTCCTCGCCCCTTGGGGGCCAGTCAGCCACCCACACTGGTGCTAGTAGTGGTGGTGGTGGTGGTGGTGGTTTGGGCCCCTGATTAGCGGCTCACCTGGTTCTCTGAGGAGCTGGCGTCATCCCCCAGGAGCTCGTTGCGCACTTCGTCACTGTAGGCGATACGTGACCTTTTCTGCAGGGGGAGGAGGAGAGAAAGAAGGACAAAAAAAAAGAAGAAGAAGAAGAGAGAAAGAGAGGGAGAGGGGAGACAGAGGAGAGGAGAAAAAGAGGGAAACAAGTGGGGAAATATGGCTTAGTGCTGTCGTCGATGCAAAAACACAACAGGCATTCCTTAAGCACGAGAGCCCCCTAATGGAACTTGGTGACAAGTCACACACATGCAGCCTCTGAGAGTAAATATATATGTGTGTGTGAGTGTGTGTGTCAGTGTGCCTCTGTAACAAATGTACTGAGAACAACATGTCTGAGTTTGTGCCCATGCCTCCCATCCAAGGTGATCTACTCCTCCTAGTGCACTTGTGCCACAGCAGTGGTGGCGAGGACTCCCCCCGCAGCCTGCCCACTTAAACAAATATAAGTTGAGGGATGAAAACCCTGATCTGGTGTGCATGGAGAGGCTGTGGAACAGGGGGGACAGGGGAGAGGGCCGTGGAGATGTATTATGAGGAAGTATCACTTGTCAGTGCTAAATCTTTTCTGGGGGCTGTCACCGCTGTCATCCCAGTGCTGTGGCAGGCTCTGTGATAACACCGATGCTGAGACTCAGACAGGGAATAATTCATCACCCATTGGCGGCCCATCCGATTTGGGGTTGCCTCTCTCTCCCTCACACACACACACACACACACACATGAACCCTCTCTTCCTCTCTGTCTCTAGATAGGCTAGAATAAGAGGGAATGCCATGTCCAAAAAAAAGAGACAAAAAAACAAAAAAGCCACACACATTTCATACACACTTCAGAGCGTGCCACCTCCGATTGTCGAAGAGTGGGCTGCCGTTGTACCGCTTGTTTACAGACGCCCGACCCGTGGAAAAACAGCCTCTTGGCATGCCCTCTAAACTAAATACACACCAGCAAGCAGACACAGAAAAGTGTTTACTAAGCCTCCTTCGCTTTCTCTCCCTGCCTTGACAGGGTTTCTAGGTGGGCTGCAGGAGGTGGGCAAAAATCAAAGACAAACACAGGCATAGGAATGAAAATATCACTTTTTCTCCACACGAATTCTTTCTATTTTCTATATTTTGCTCAGTTCTCGGCTCTAAATAAATAAAACAAAGTGAGAGAATCAGTGAAGGAACACCAATTACCTCGTGGGGACATTCTCTTTTTTTTCAGATACAGTATCCCTCCCTGTATCTTTTTATTATCAGAAAAAGTTTGAAGAAGCTCCCGCTGATGCACTTTGATGCTCCCTTCCATAAGAAAAAGCAGAAATCAAACTTGAAAAAGCCAATTCCAACCTCAAGGGTGATGATATCAAGTTGCCTGATTGAAACAACTTTGGAGCCAATCACGATGGAGCCAGTTGATTCCTTTTTCTTTTTGTCTCTCCTGATAATCTGGAGCAGTGAGTGGAAAGTCATGGCTGATGTGATTTGGTTGTTATTATCGTGATGGTGAGGGCCACAGTTCTCTGGAGTAATTACCGACTAGACGGAGAGGCCTGATTGACCTGGACCACAAAAACCCATTAGATAAAGAGTGCACCCAAACAATACTAGAACCGCGGGGACCTGAGCCAGGCGCAGAGCGCTGGCTGTGGGGAGGAAGAGGAGATCGGCAGCACAGAGTCAAATAAAACAAAACATCCCCCAGCCCCCAAATACGCACTGCTGGAGCACTGTGTCAAAATGTGCTCTTTGAGATGTTTTTGTGGGTATTTTCTGTGCAAGTTTGCTCAATAATTGACTTTCGAGTGTCTTTTATTTGTTCTGTCACTTAATTATGAGTCAAAAAAAAACAAAATATCACTGAACTTTGATATTTTCAGATCACAAAAGCCTTTTTACTTCTTCAACGTGCTTGTTTATGTTCATCCAAAAGATAAAATGATGCTGTGCTGAGGAAAATGTTGAGTACATGAGTTTTATTAAAAAATAGAAAAAACTTTTCCTTTTTTTGTGCATAAAAAATAATTTATTATTTAAAACATGCCAATTTGCTAAATGCTAATACACGCTTTAATCAAATTTAATTGAATTTAGTTCAATCCATGTCTGAAATTTTATTTCAGGTAGGAATGCACAGTGTTGGATTTTGATATCAAATATCCAATATGACTGGGGATAGGTACCTTTCACATTTGAAATGATACAGTACTGATACCCGATACCTGGCAAGCGGTCCCGCTACTCAACGGTACCACTTTTTGGTACTTTTTTTGTGTTTATGTGGTAAAAAATATTAATTTGTTTAATAATAAAATATTTCATTTTTCAATTTAATATAATTATTCTACAATATATAACCTTGCAATGCTCTTCCTCTCCCTCACAGTCACAAAGATGCATTTAGGTACCTAAATGTGGTACCTTTTGATTTTACATTAATCGGTACCCAGTACTTTTGACAGAATTCGGGCGGTACCTATAACAGTACCTAATTCAGTACCCATCCCTAAATATGACAATATTTTCAGTCTCATTTCAGCCGATACTGATACAAACACACTGTTCTCTTTCATTGTAAGGAACGAAAAATTTGTCCTGTGCTTTGTTTACCTGTCGCTCTTACAACTATTTCTTTTAGAAACAGACAATGTTTCTATCACAAACTCTAAATGTCCTTTTTAAATAAAGACACTCAGAAATCTGTCTGCCTTTGAGTTCCCAAACTTTAAAATAAAACAGCTGAAACGCTGAGGGTCATTTATGGTGAGGGTAAGCTGTCATGGACAGAATTATCAGCCGTTCATACCAGCAGAATTTTTTCATGTCAGCAAATGCTGATTATACTGTGCATCCTTGATTTAAAGTCAAGTTCCAGTCTGTTTTCAAGTCCACATCCTCCGTCAGAAGCACTCAAGTGGTCAGTGTCAGCACTTTAAAGCAAACTTCAAATTTAAGCAAAACCAGAAAGACAATAAGCATCAATCTGAAGACAGCATGTACACAAGGCGCAGACACACACGTACACACACAAACATATTTGTTGCCAGGAAAACACCCACATATTCCATTTAAGTGTGAGTTTCATCTTAAAGAGCTGCAGTGCAACTTAGGGGGAAAGACGACTGGAGCAGTAATTGAGAGGAGGAAGCCTGGGAGAAGCATTGATTTGAATGTTAAGGCTTACATCGCCTTCAAACCATGTGCAGGCTGTTTTTTTGTTTTGTTTTGTTTTGTTTTTGGGGTATTTTCTAAATAGCTGTCTGTTACAGATGAATGTATGAAGCGTTTCTGCAATGAGCACAGTGCAGATAACAAAGGAACTATAAAGAGTGGAAAATGTCAGAGAAATGAAAGTGCACCTACAGTATACACTCCAGTTTTTGGATTCCCCCTCTGGAAAACAACACACTCCTGAGTGATTACTGTCTTCCCATTTGATGTGAAACAAACAGCTGTGCAATATTGACTGCTTAATACAGTGACAGATTGTGATTATAAGTAAAGGTGTTACACTAAAAAAACAGGCAAAGTGACAGCAGGATGAATCTTGAGGTCAGGGACGCAGATATGAGATACCTTTTCTATATTAAACCCCTCTTTTCTATAAAGCAAACACACTGAAACTCTCTTATTGCAGCTCCAGCTCGTAAAGACTGAGCTAAGACGAATCCAGCTAATCAGGCTTTGTAATCTAAAAAAGAATGAGCGCTTTCAGAAGATACCTTATTGCTCGGGAGAAGAAAAAAGGGAGCTTTTTTTAATCCTTTTGAAAGGTCTGTCTTTTGTCACTTTTTTAATCTTGGGTGAGAATTTGCTTCTATTCCCGGAAGCTCACAAGGAAAGTACAAAGGTACATCTTAACTTTATGCAAAGTGGCCTGCCTTTAAAACTCAACACGTCCCGTCAAATGCAGCGATGGAGGTGCTGCTGTCCTGTCAAAAACACATTTTTACCTCTGTTGACATGGATAGCAGACAAAAAAAACTCTTCTTCTTTGCCCATCAAAATGTAATTACATATGCATGCATAACAATTCATATCAGATATGCTAATCAGCTCTGCATAATCCTCTGAGCTGCAAATTATATTTATCTAATTATAGCAAATATAGGGATCTTTCCTTTGTGCAGCTTCTTTATAGTTTGTGGACATGCATGGGTTTATCTTGTCTGAGCTGCATGATGATTTTTACATTCCTCTACAGTCCAAAAAGAAGGGTAACCCTTAAAAATGTATCATTAATTGTTAAACAATGCTTTTTCTGATTTTAGCAGCCGTCAAAAAAAAAAGTTTCCCATCTCTGAAATAATCCAGATAATTAAAATCAAACAAACGGAGGTTTATATCCACATTTCAATGCCCTCCAACTCTCCTACATGCTTTCTGCACCGTGCGACGACAGATACAAGGACAAGCGCAAATGATTGTGGCGCCTGGAAAGCAGGGAAATGTAAACAGTTCATTAGATGGGAAATAAAAGGCGTAAAAATACCCAGGGGCAGAGTGTAATGAGGGGCCCTGAAGTTACTCCGCACATGCTTTTTCCCTCCATTTTCCCGATCTTTTTTCCTTTTTTCGCCCTACACACGCGGCCAGTGGCATGGCATGGAGAGTAATTAACCATATTCAATTTACAGCACTAGTTCCATTACAGGCTGTTTCACCAGTTGGAGAGCAGCAGGGCATTTCCAAACTTAGAGCTAATAACGTTTATGTGCGGCTGCATGCGTGAGGCAGAAACTGGCAGTTATCTGTCTGTGTTCTTTACTGTGAAGTGAGAAATAACTTTTATGAAAGCAAACAATGCAGACGTTCAAACTTTTCCCCTGACTTTGACTTCTTTAGCAAACGTAGTTACGGAACAATGCAAACATCTCGTAATGATGTGACAGATATAAGGAGGAATAAAACGTCTTAAAGGTTACCATACCACTTCCTCCCCTCCCCCTGCTGTGATTTTTTCCCAGGTGATGCGTGGACTCTGCCACTCTGCCCCCTCCCTTCACTCCCTCTTTCACAAGCAGGGGGCAGAGGTGGACTGATCGTGCGGCATGGCGTTAAAAGGAAGCTGAGACCTTTAAGCAGGCACAAGTATCACAACAGCATCTTAAATAATGCATATCTGCTTGGCAGGGGTTTAAACACAGACGCACACAAAGGGGAAACACTAACACACACACATACACACACAAATTGTTGTCTTTTCCTCTCCTTTAACACAAACAAACCGGGGCGAGGTTGTTCAATTAAGTAAGAGCTCTTTTTTTGTTCGATGTATTTGATATATTATCAGACAAAGGGAAAGAGCGACGATTGGGATTGTCACAGGAGGGTGTCATTTGTGCCTTTGTTTCATTGTGGTCTTTGGTGTCATCGAATCCTCCACTTCTGACTGCTGCTGCCTGCACGCGCATGTGTGTGTGTGTGTGTGTGTGTGTGTGTGTTACTGTATGAGCGACAGAGGCTTCTGTGAGCCTTTGCATCCCGGGGAAACCTCCTTTAGAGAGCGTACGCGTGCGACATATGTGAACGGTGGCCCGGTGTGTGTTCTCTCCCCCTAATAGAAGTGCAGCAGTGGTAGAGGAGCCGGAGCCTCAGATAACAGCATGGGGCCTCTCATTAGCTCACAGGTTGGTGCTTTGGTGGCTTCCACGCACGCAGTATTGTGTTCCACTCGCATGAAAAACCTGAAGGAGTCTCAGAGAGGACGTTGTCGGGAACACAAATAAAGGTGAACAATCACCCGGAGCAGAGTAATAAATGAGCTTTCCACCTTTCTGAACAGGTAAGAGGTGAGGAGACTTTTAGGGAGGTTGATCGAGTGGATCACATCCAAAAAGGTCAGAGACAAACTTCTCTTTATTAGCTCTGCTCAATAAGAAATTAAAATGCCAATTCCTGTTTCGCTTTTGTGAGACTGAATCGATCATTTTTTATACAACAGCACAAGACAACAGGATTTTATCTCAGGGGGGAAATACCAAGCGCTTCGCTGGTGAAAGACTATTTTATTCTGATGGAGGCCTTTCATGCTCGTACCTCTGTGATACCAGTGGTGTATTTCCCTGTCAAAGTCATTTCTATTGCTAAGTACAGCCGAGATCAGTCAATAAGCCTAACGACTGTACCCACAAAGCGAGAGGCCGAGAGGCGGCGAGAGAAGAGAAAGGAGGAGGAGGGGGGAGAGGATCGCAAGTGAACTCCAAACAAAAGAGCAAATTCGAGGAGGGCTTTGATTGAAGAAGCGCCATATACTTTTTGAAGGCCGAGGGATCATCTCTCAATGGTTATTTCTTTAAGGCATGAGGGCCCGATTAAACCCAATATTAAAATATGGAGGCGCTTCTAATGAAAAATCAAAGGCCCCGTTTCCCTCCCACACCCCCATCCTTCCATCTCTCCTTCCCTCCGTCTCTCATGTTCTGTCAGGTTCTCTCCTCTCGCCTGTGGACGTGCAGGAAAGGGGACAGGAAGAAAAGAAAGGGAGAAGGAGAGAGGAGAAGGAAAGAAAGAAGAGGAGGAAGGAGGGAAAAACGGGGAAAGAGGGAGGGTTATCGAGATGAGGGACCTAGGTGCTGGTGGTGCAAAACAGAGACAGACAGCGTTGGTTGGAGGAGTAAATCAATAGAGCAGAGCCGTCGGGGAGGCGGGCAGCCGGGGCAAGGAGAGAGGAGAGGAGAGGGGGAACCGGCGCAGGGGCTCGGGCTCCGATCACAACGCTGGCTTCTGGCGTGCAGTGGGGAATAAAGTGGGCCTCCCCGGGTCAGCACCAGAGAAAAAGGTGAGATTAGAGGAAAGTGGAGGAGGGATTTTCACAGAGGGAAGGTGGGAGGGGTGGGAGAGGTGGGTGTTGGAGGATGACGAGTGGAGAAAAGTGTGTGTGGAGGGAGAAGGGGGGGACGTTAGGCGATGTGCGTTGCAGGATACCTGGCAAGCCAGGGACCAACCGGCCCATTAGCCTGTGGCTACCTACATATGGTTCACTGAACCCTCTGCTGAGAAGAGCTCCTCTCCTATCAGTCTTCCCATCTTTTTTCAAGAAAGAAATACCTTCACTTTTAACCCTTTCTCTGCTTTGGAAAGAGGTTCACTCCTGACCTCGATTTATGATTCATTTTTTGTTTGATGTCTATTCTTGGAGTGTTATCTAAAATTGAAAAATGTAATAAAAAAAAAACCTAGACACAAAGGGAGAGGAGTCGGGCCTGCTGAGCGTGTGCGTGTGCGCGTCCGTCAGTGGACACGCACAGAAGACTATCTCCTTCAGTGCTTTGCCTTTTCTTGTAATGTGACCATTGTTGGTGCTGAATAGCGCGCTCATTAGCATAAGAATGCTGCAGCACATATAGGGACTTAGCCAGATCATTATCTCAATATATTTATGTATACTTTGTTATTTCACTAGCAAGAACACATTCAAATGCTGATGAGGCCAGGAAGCCCCCTCCTCCTCCTCACTCCAAAGCCCTTCCAACATGTGCCCTCCTGAACTTTCCAATACACTTACCAGTTTCCTGGGAGTCTGCCGGTTTTGTACTGGAATTTACCAAAGTGGCTCAAAAATTCGGAGAAAGCAGGGCTGCAGAGAAGACCTGCTTACAGCTTTACAGCAGATTTAGAAAACAGAGGTAAACAGAAACACATTTTACTGATCCCAGAAACAAAGAGGAGACTTGAATAATCCATAAAAAAAAGGATTCTGCTGTTTATTCTTTTACGTAAGGTGGGTTGAAATATCAAAGTTGAGAAATACTTGAAAACAAATTTTATGTGCATTTGATAATTGATTTTTTTATTTCTCCGGGGAATCCTCCGACATTTCTTTCAAGAACTTAAAGCGGAGCATATTATGAAAAGAAAGAAAACAGACAAAAAGTTTGACAATCCAGAACAAACAAGTGCTCTGCAGCGATGAGGGGAACAAAACTAAAGGGTTTAGTCTCACTGCAGGAGAAGAATGATGCTCTAATGGTGGCCAACCTCTGGGATAATTGAAAAAAAAAGGATGTTATTCATCTTCTACAATGTAATTCTGATCAAGGCCACAGCTAGAATCCACTGCAGGCTTCAAACCCAGCAGAGAAAAGGCAAAACTGTTGGTCGCTGAGAGCAAAAATAAAGCACTCCTTTCTTTCTGGCACGCTCGCCTCATTAGAAACACTTAGGATGAGAGGATGAAACTAAGTTTAATTGTGTGTCTGCATGTGTGTGTGAGCAGGGGGTTAAAACATTTGTAAATACAGAGCTTTAAGTGCAGAGAGATGCCAACGTAAAGGCGACTGTTCAGCTCTTTCCTTATTAAAAAGCAAATGCCACTGCCTAAAACACAGAGCCAATGATTCATAATATATTTCATAAATACTTCATGAATCCCTTCGCCATACTTAAGCCAGTCTGGCAAAAAAAAAAAAAAAGAAAACATTGTCACCTATTCTAGTACCCGCTTGTCAGCACATCACTGGGGAGTGGGTGTCACATGTCACTTCTGGTTTACACTGCTGCGTGGGACAGGCTCGCTGCACGGAAAAGCAGGGGGGTAGGACAGAAAGAAGAACAGAAGGAAAAAGTGAAGGGGAGGTGGAAAGGGGAGTAAAAGAGAGGGAGGAGGAAGGGGGTGTTATCGTATCATCGCCCCGTGTCTTTATATTTTCCCCCTTATTATGTGTGGCCCCCACTCGCTCCAGTCACTCAATCACACAAGCCCCGAGGACAGCGAGGGGACCTGGGAGGGCCTCGGCTTGCTTCGTGGCAGACTCTGCCAGACAAGCGTCTGAAAGCTATACTGATCGCTGTCAGTGTGTGTGGTGTCACTGTGTGTGTGTGGAAGTAGTGCGGCGACTTTGGAGGAGGCCGGGAGAGATAAGCGGGAGAGGAAACGATCGCGTAGATAAGGATAACGGCCGAATTTGCACACTGCCAAACAAAACCTGTGCTCCAGGCATAATGCAGATCCCCCCATCCATACTGACAAGTGTTAACATAAAGAGACACAGAAGGAGGAGAGGGTGATCTGCCTACAAATTATGGGCTTGTGTGATTTTCAGCGAGACAACTACTGACAAGAACTCATCTTGTTAATGACTGTAAAACTATCAGGAGGCTGACAGTAAAGCAAATGATCTCAGAATTTATTCCCACTCCTCTGTCTGCCGTGCTTTTCTTAGCACTTATCATACGCAGGAAATGGTTCGCAAACAGATTTCTTTGTGATAAATTTGCACTTGTGCTTTCTGTATCTGTAGTATCACCAGTTTGAAGAGTTCCTGCTTTTTAAGCAGAGTCTTTTTAAATCTTTTATGCAAGAGTAAATAACTTTACAGCTTCAGAGAGTAAACACTGCAAAAAATGAAACCTTATCACGTGTTTTTCTCTTATTTTAAGTAAAAATTGTCCCATTACACTTGATATGAGCCACATTCCACTTATCAGTCCAGAAAAATGTCTTGTTTTAAGTTATTTAAAGACAAAAATGAGGTCTGAATTGCTTGTAATGAGTAAAAAAAATCTGCCTTGAATTTGTTTGAAACTAGAATAATGTCTTAATACAAGTACATTTGTATTGTACAACAACTTGTTCCATGCAATTCAGACCTCATGTCTGTCTTTAAATAACTTTAAATTAGGGGTGCACCAATCCGATTTTCTGGCCAGTCACCAATCACCGATCACTAAAAAGCCTGACCTGACGATACTGATTTGGGCTGATATCAATTTGTATTTTTTATTTTTTATAACTGGCAGCATATACCTTCAATGTTCCAATCTTTTTTATTGAAAATCATTGAACAAAACCTGTGAAACAATAAAATCTTTATGTTTTACTTTAAACAACTAATAAAGTGTCCTGAGTTTTAGGTCTCACAGCAAAAAGCAACAATGGCTGGCTGTCAGATCTTCCCAGAGGTTTATAAGATCAGTTTCATACGTAAGGATGGGCTGATCACCGATCACCCAAAATTAAGGAAATCGGTACTGATCGATCAGTGCATGTCTACTTGCAATAAGACATTTTTCTGGACTGGTCAGGTGAATGCAGCTTAAATTAAGTCTAAAGAGACATTTTCTACTGGAAAGGAGACAAGAACACTTGATAAGAATTCAGTTTTTTTGCAGTTAACACACTTTCTTTGGGAGCATCTACCTGTGACTTCTGTTACTTCATGCCAAAAGAAACACTTTGCTTTCAGTTATTGACACTTAGACTTAATTCAATTTAATCAAACAATTTTTTCAATAAATTAAATATGACATGAATCTTCCCTTCAAGAATTAATAAAGTACATTCTATTCTATTCTATGATTGAGTTTTAAAGTCAGTCACAAAAAGTAGAGAAAAACACCTTTGTGTCCAGAAGAGCCATGTCATTTTGGGCAGGGACGATATGCTCTTCTCCTGATTCAATTCTTTTACAATTGTTGACATTTTTGATCAAATCAAATTGCAACAGTTTCAATTTTTGCAATTTTTATTTCTTCTTTAACACCAGACTAAGTGAAAATTGGAGTGGTGATGATAATGTCTATAGACAGAAGCCATATTTTCCCAAAAATGGGCATCAAATGTGAGTCAGTTTTTAAGATTGATGCAGGGGGTCAGACGTCTTGATGTTTTTCTAACCCGCCTTACAAACAAAGACTCAAATGAAGGACTTAAATTAGAAAACTTTTAACTTAATTTAACTTTTAATGATTACATTGTAGGCTGCCTATTTTACAACTGGCCGGGGACTACAGCTGGAAATTAGCCGTACAGGCTAAAGCTGCCTCTTCTACTGCATAGTGGATTAAAGGGAACTGTCCACGAAACAATAAACAAATAAACTAAACTAAACTAAACTAAACAGAAAATAAAATATTTTAAAACTTTAAAATTACTATTTAGAATCATTGAACCAAAAATTGTGTTGCTTGAAGTTGATACTGCATTTTTGGAAGACATATAAGTGAAACGCAGACTAGAACACCAACAGGTTTGTTTTTTCTACTTTTGTGACATTTTAACATTACAGGAAATAAACACAACATATCTGAGCGTCAAATTCACATAGAATAGAAAAAACACAAATTCAAGGTCTGCTAATGTCAATATGGCTCTTCTGGACACAAAGTGACGTATTAAAATTTTGTCAAGAGAAGGAATACGACTGAAACACCGACTAGAACAACTGCAAGTTTGTCTTTTTTTTTCTATTTTTGAGACTTTTTTTAGGACGACACATCTGAGAGTAAAAGCCACAAAAAGTGGAAAAAATACAAATTTGGAGGCGCTGTAGTCTGCATTTTGTTCCCGTTTCTTCCCTAAACGAAATATCAACATGGCTTCTCTGGGTGAGATCTACTTTCGTCCTTACTGTGGCACTGTCCTTCAACCCATATCTGACCCTGTGCTGCCTCACACCATCAGAAAAAGAGAAAAAAAATGGTTCCAATGAGTAACTCAAGGCTAATCCGCAGAATGAGTCCCATCCTCAAGTCCATAAAGACGACACGGAAAAGCCTCCAACTCCACAAATCCACAAAAGCCTCGCAGAAGAAAACATAGTGCGTGCAACAACTTCCATATGAAAGACATAATTCATAAGAGGAGGAGAAGATCTGTTTGTTTACATCTTAAATCTGCACTCGGCTCAGAAAAAGAAATCCCTGTCAGTTGAGGGAGTCCTTTTAAAACTGGTTATGAGTGATTAGACTTTGGTGTCATTGATGGGTTGTTAAGCAACACACCATGAAAAGAGTCAATCTGCCTTTACTCCTCTGTGTCTAATAAGAACAAGTAAGCCAAGGCGAACCTAAGGCGATTTACAGTGTCTAACATCCCGCTGACGTTCCTCTGTCATGTTGTGTGTTTGCAGGAGTCGCCACGGCGAGGACAGAGGGCAAACCACCAGAGCTCTTCATGATGGATTACAACTCATTTATAATCGCGACTAGTTCGTTCTGAAGAACAGTGGTGAGAAAATCTCCCATCAAAACTTAAATCTCAACCTAATTATCAGCATCTGGTTTTAAGAAATTGGACTTTTTTTCCCAAGCTTCTTCCAATAAAGACAAAACTTTGTGACTTTGGAGACTCTTTTAGTTGCTGTTTGTGCGAAATATAATGAGTTTAAGAAACTTTTAACTCAGTTTAATAGTGTTCACAACCTTGAGGTGGCCATGATAGGGAATTAGAGGCGAGTTTTCGTATAGTAAATGAAGTAAATGAGGGTTCAAATCAGCTTTAAGGTGTTAATTTGGAGTGAGTGAGTCACTGGTCACTGCACAGGATGAACTAATCATGAATTTGCTTTAACACCAAACTCCAAGAGCAAACACATTCACAATGGATTTCAAAAGGCCTGTAAAAATCTTCAGACAGGCACGTGATGGGCGTCTGATAGCCATCAGATCATGGACAGCCCTTCATACAGAAGAAAAACCATTAGTTTCTGTGAAATACTTCATTTTCTCTAACAATAGGGGACCAAATAGAAAGAGTTTGCCTTGGCCTCATTTGAGGAGTGTTTACATTTGTTATACATCTGATTATATCATATTTCACTCAAACACTGCTCACAAGTTGTTCTTATTAAAGTCTCATGCCAATTCATTAAATACAGCTCTCGAGTGAAAGCAGCAATTCTAGTTATCCGCAGAAGGTCGCTGATAATAACCACTTATGAAACTGATACAGCGAGGTAAATAATAATCAAGGAATAAAAAGAGTAATGAGTACCAACAGCTTCTTTTTTTTCATTGCATTCACCTCGCCGTACCTGGCAAATAAACTGTTCAGTTTTTCAAGGTTGGCCGACTCTTTGGAAATGCATTAATTATCTCCCTGGGCGGACACTAGGAGGCATTCTACCCAAAGGTTTTCATTGAAAGCTCAGACGCCGCACTTGACCGTGACTGTCGCTCCGAACAACAGCCCATTAGACGATCAGATATGAGAAAGAGATAGATGTCTTCCTGTGACAGTTGGCCTCGTGATTCAATGTGAGGAACAAATGCGAGCTCCACTGTTGCTGCAGCTATAATGGAGGGAAAGAAACCGAGAGACAACAGGAAATCCTTCAATCATGGTTTCAAACACAGCTCAATGGGCCTTATTTAAAGTTAAGTGCCGTACTTCAGGCGAATTAAACTTTAAATGAAGCACATCTTTCACATCTTGTGGATGCTCACATTATGTGCTGTGACAATGTATCCAGCAATACCATGTGAAGACTGGGCATTGATGCACCTTCTCAAAGACATAATGAGCGACATGTTGTTGGTCCTTGATGAAATGGTGCGCTGCGTTTTATGGCGATAACATCTTTTTAAATCAAATCTGTGTTGATTAAATCAACCAAACTGCCTTGACCACACCGGACAATGATTCCCGCTTAGTTGCAGGAAACTGGTCATAGCTTCAACGGCTCCTAATTAACCTTTGTTGGAGTCGGTGATCTCTTAACACAAAGAGTCTTGGACGAGAGGTGGAAAAGATAAAAATTAAATAATGAGCAAAGTAAACTCACCTTCATTCAAGAACTTAAAAAGGTTAATGATCAGCAGCAACAGCAAATGTAAAAATGTGAGAATAAGAAGTCTTTACACTGTGATTCAAACAAGACAGTCCTCTCCTACGCAGGCCCTGACTCATTCGTATTATTTTCCTTCATAATTAACTCTCAGAGAATGGCCCGGCTGTAAGAAAATAAAGAAAATGCATTAAAGTTCATAAATGTGCTCTACATTAACTGAGCTTTCAACACAAGGACACTCTGTCACATTATTTCAATCTCTATTACAGAGTGTAAAGGATGAGGTCAGACATAGTAATAAGTTGAAGGGTTTATCATAGAGAGTCCACTTATACATCAGAGGGGCAAAGTAATTGGTAAATGTGCCCAATATTGTCCTTGTCATATACCTTAAAGTGAGGGGTATTCTTAAAGCGATACCGCCATCTGCTGGAGGAAGAGATCAACAACAACTGCAGGGACATGGGATGAGACTGTACTGATCTAACTGAAATTACAAAAATAAGAGACGTTGAGCTATCAGGGGGAGACAAGAGGCACTTGGAAGTAGATATTGAATCATTTGATGAAGTTATTTCCCTGATTTTCAAAAAAAGGTGTGAAACAGTTGTTAATGTATGGAGCCAAAGGGGAATTAAACAAGTTTAAGGTAATCTGAGTTTCAGGGAGAGGTATGGGTAACAGTGAATAAAACTGCATAAATGAATAAAAGCAGGGATGAGTCATGTTTTTTGAGGCTTCAAATAACAGCTAATTTATGAAGAATCAAATAGTTCATGTGATTATTTTCTTCCCTTGGAAATAATGTTTTGCATTATTTTTACTAATGCCTGGCTGTACAAATGGCACAGCAGCCCCCTGACAGCTGTTTTGTTTTCCAACTGCCAATTAAAAACAAAAGAAGAAGAAAGCATGACGCCACCAGTACACCTGGTGGAGTTCAGTGAGATTCAGAACCTGAGAAAAAATAAATAAACGCAGTGACTGTCGGTTGTAAAGAGTCTCTGAAGAGCTTCTTTGACGTAATAAACAAAACTAAGGTCAAGTGCAAACTTTGCAAGGTCAAACAATACAGATGGACCGTTGTGGTTTTTTTAGGGCTGATGCTGATACCGATAAGTGGTAGTCAATAAGGCCAATAACTGATATTTAGATCAGATATCCAGTTAAAGTGAATTATTCATTAAAAACTCCAAAAGCAAATTTTGCTTTAAAGCCTTTAGGTATATGTTTATTAAACAGCTCCCAGTCCCAGCAGCACTTCTTATAAAGTTAAATGAAAACTTTAAAACATCAACAGCTCTCTAAAGTTTTCTACAGTTAGCAAAATTTTCCAAATAATGTTTCTGTGTGTAACCAATCAGATGGTACTGTGGGTGGGACAACGCTAGAGACAGAGTAGTGATTGCATAGAGGCGTGGCTGCATCAGAAAACAAATAACACAATTTAAATTACTTATCAGCCATCAGAATATTTTTTTTTTAACGGCGGATGCCGATATGCTTCAAATTTGCTGAATATCAGCCTAGGTGATAATCAGTCCATGCCAAACAAACTAGCATATCTTGAGTTTGCAACAACTACGCAGACACCTAGCACAACAGGCAGTGACTTTCTGATTGACAATAGTGCTTGAAATGCTTGAAATGCCCATCCCGATGTTAAACGTATTGTTTGGTACTTTACCACGCCATACAATATCATGTCATATCCCATTATGTTGTGTTGCATCATATTGTTTCCTACTGTACTGTCAAACATCAAATCTGATGTAATGCATCATGTTGTATCTTAACATTTGGTATTGTGCTGCACTGCGTAGTGTCACGTATCATGTTGTGTCCTGTTGTATCACACATCTTACTTGACTTTGATACAGCATCAAATCCATGCACCATACTGTACCACATAGCAACAAACTGTATCATAGCGTAATCGTGATGTGTTGTGTCTTTCTCCCTACTTTTAGTCTTTTTTAGTCTCAGGGTTTCATAGTCATTAAAACTGATCTGATGTCTGTCTATGACTCAGTTTATGACCATACATTATGTGGGTGTTCTGTCACTTTCTAATTATTTAAAGCATTTGTTAAATGTTTAGGGTGAGGGGCTTGTTATTGTATGAATCAATGTAAAATATCTTTATAACAAAAAACACAAACTTAAAAAAAAAGTTAGACACTCATTTAAAAACGTAATTTTTAAAAGAGGTTGTTTCACATATGATTAGCCAGAAACAATCTAGGTTTTTAGCTTTAGGATTGTTGCTTCCTATCCTGTCCACAAACAAAAACGGACCGTGGTGTGAATAAAGTGTTGACGACAACCATAGTCTGGAGTCACCTCCTCAAAAGTGGGTTGTGTTTTGTCAGACACATCAGACATCTACAGACCCCCCCAGATCGCGTCCCCCACTGGGATGGACCAAATGTGGTCCTTTGAAGATGGTGGCTCTGTTTACCTGATAGATTTCATTAAATTAAGCTTACGTTGGGCCTCTCCTTCGCCTGATCAAAGCTGCTGCTAAGAGCCGTGCCACCCTGCCTGCCCCTAACTTGAAATAGCCATCAGATGTGATTTCATTGTCCCTTTTTAGCTCTTTTCCCACTCTACCGTACTTTTTGGTGTTCTGGTCAAGCTGGCATCCCCTTTGGTGCCCGTTTGCTACGACCCAGCACCTTTACGACCCCCTCGTTGCCCTCTATTATCACAATGAAGCTGTCAGCCAAGCCAACAAAGCTCCACCTCGGATACACACCTTTGGGACGCCTGTTTGATAAGTTGTCTTCCTGGATGAAATGGCTGGGTTACCGAGGTCGACTCGGGCCCCCGTCTGGAAAAGGAGCAGGAATGAGGTCTCAAGCTGGCACACCAGTGCTAGGAAGACTTCAAACCACGGGGTGAATGGGAGGATGAGAGAGCAGGTTAAGGGGGGAGACACCCGTGGGAGGCTGGTAGGGGGTGGGTTTTGTGTGGGGGGGAGGCTGGGTAGTGAGGGAGTGGAAAGGGCCTTGATATCCACAGAAAGCACAACAAAGCCAGGGCTTTTTACATTAAAAAGAAAGGAGATTGCCTTTTTTTTTCAGCAGACACCTTTTCAAGCAGAGTGTCATGTCCTCCCCGGGCCTGCAGGAAGCAGGAGGCTGAGCCCGGCTATAGCATTTGGCACATCTGAGGCACATCTGAGGGGGCTGGAGTTCTCGCCTTCTGAACACTTGCATCAGATTTATGGGAGGCCAGATATACGAGATGTAACTCTGTGAGGCGGGTGATCCTGGTTTAAATGTACACTGATCTGACCACACCACACACAGTGGTGCAGGAATGGTGATGACCGCAGAGTCACAGTTTCAAGGCGGCAACTATTCCTTTATTCTGGATCCACTCTGACTACCCTGCTGCTGCTACCTTCTGCTTTGCATGCCAGGACTGTGTGCAACCCGAGCATGCAGAAGTACGTCAAGAATGTGGTTAAATGCTTCAGTATTACAGAGTGAAAGCTAACTTTTTTAAAACTAAACAAGGATGAGTTTTCTGAATATTCCAGTGAGACAGGCGTAAAAATCCAAGCACTGAAAACTAGCACCAATATCAGCCACAGCAGGTGCTAACTGCTTGATGATTAGGCAAGCTAAGAGTGGGGAGAAGAAAAGTTAAAGATTAATCATCAGCCAATTAAAGGCCCACAGTGAGGAAAGTAAACTGTGTTGGCACAGAGATCTGCTCTGTGATCTCAGTCAGTTCATCTCTGTGGCGTGCTCACAGATCACTAAAACACCACATCCACATCCAGACGGGTTGGTCCTGCCTGCTTGTTTGTTGTTGTTTGCATTTACAACAACACATTAGAGGGAAAGGTTATATTCCAAAATATAATACAGAAAAGGTTTCAAAAAGGCTTTCATCACATTTTATCATCAATTAAAACACAATTTTTAGCTATAAATATAAGCATGTTGATCATTTTATTTCATGTAAAACTGACTCTTGCTCAGCTTCTGTGTTACTGAGCTATGCAAAAGATTGCAGGTTCAAGTTATTACAAGATGATTGTTTGAAAAACACTAAAAAAATTGTCTGAATCTATTCCTACAGACAAAAAACTTTTAAAAAACAGCTGCTTGCATTTTGACTTTCCAGTAGAAGTTTAGATTTTGATAATGATGATTCATTCATGTCAGTTTGATTTAATAAGAACTTTCAGCTGTCATCAGATCAATTGGTGTCAATCTAGTGGTAGAAAAATGCTTTTTGGTGGGATTTTTTTTAGAAAAAAATACTTTACTGTTGTGATACAGAGCATTATGATACAGTACAATCCTATGAGCTAACAGAGCAGGGAAAATGTGTTTTTTTCCCGATTTGACTTGTACAATTTTTTGGAGTGCCAACTCGATTTCAATTGCAATTCTTTGATATTTCAGATTTTTGCAATTTTCATTTCGCTTATTTAACAAAAGATCATTTGAAAAAGTTGAATGATAAAGATATCAAGAGACATTTTTTCCCCAAATAAAGCACATCACATTAGTCAGAGAAAAACATGTGGCTCTCTGCTGGAAGAAAAACAGTACGTTTTTTTCCAACCCAGCTTGAAAAATGTTTTTTTTTTTGTTTTGTTTTTTTCTTTACAAAAAATACTGATTTAAAAATCGCAAAACAAATAACCCTGATACTTATAAAAAAAATGTTTTCCTACTCCTCTAAGCTAACATAGCATAAAACAAAGATACTATACACCAGTGTCTCCCAACCCTGGTCCTGGGGACCCCTGCCCTGCATGTTTTTTATGTTCTTGACTCCAACACACCTGATTCAAATGATCAGCTCGTCATCAAGCTCTGCTGGAGCCTGATAACGAGCCATTCATTTGAATCAGGTGTGCTGGAGTGGGGTAACATCTAAAACATGCAGGGCAGGGGGGTCCACAGGACCAGGGTTGGGAGACACTGCTATACACCACTGTTATGACACATCTGACACCACACAACATTTATGATGCGTCCAGTCCAGACACAATATGTGTATGATATGATACAGATTGCCAAGACGTGAAGTGATGTGACACAATGGACAGTTGTAGGGTATGATGTTATGGCCATTCACATTATTGCCCCATTAAGTAAATGTTGTTGGACTCCAGAAAGGTAAGACTTTACTTCCATCCATTCTTTAATCATACTGGACAATGGACTCACGCAAAAACCCATCCACTGCCACATTCTGGGAAAATATGATCTACAGAGCTTTGAGAGCTTCATGCACCTCTATTTTCTCAAATTGTTTTTATATGTGTTAATAATCTGGCCCCTGAAGCTCTGTCCAAATTTGTTCAAAGGCAGAGCAGCAGCACCAGAACAACAAGAAGCACAGTGAGTGGAAACTGTAATGTATATTGTGATTTTTTGTTTCACAATATCAAAATGGTGATTCTTTGTCAAAAAATGTTTTTGGTTTTTTTTCAAATTCAAATTCTTCTCTTTTTTATAATCTGGATTGGAAAAGAGTTTCCATTTTTCTGCAGCCGTGGGTGAAATGTTTCTCTCTGACTTAAGTGATGTGCATTTTTATGGGAAAATATGGCTCCTGACATAATCTGTAGACATTATCATCATCATCTCATCATCTAAATTTTTCACATGGTCTGGTGTTTAACAAAAAAAAACCTAAAAATTGCAAAAATCGTAAATATCGATGAATTGCAATTTGAATCCCGTTTGAATCAGCACCCCAAAGATTGTAATAGAATCGAATCGCGAGAATCTCTCGAATTATCCCAGCCATAATAAAAACACATGTCAACATTTGGACAGTCAGCCATCTCTGTTAACGGCGCTAAACTCTGGAACTCATCACCAACTGAAATCAAACTTAACACAGACTTAAAATCCTTCACTGCTAAGGTGAAGTGCTGGCTGCCATGTTTTTAACTTTGTGTTTGTACTAGTTTATAGAGTTGTTGTTTTTTAGGTTGATGTGTTTTTTATTGTACTGTTGTTCAGTGAACTCTTTTGCCACTTTAATGTCTAATTTAAATTAGCACTTGCTATAAACTCTGTGCAGCACATCAGATTCATACTTTGTTATGAACCGTTACACTGCATCTTCCCGATAAACTAAACTCAAATTCAAACACGTGTTTGATTCTTTTCATATTCATAAGGTGCACTTGTAATCACAGTTTATTCCTGACTTTATTTTCCTAAAACACAAGCAACGCAACATTAAAGAGAAGAAAAGTTGGAAGAGAAAAGTAAAACTTTTGATTGATTTTAAAGCATTTCAGATGAGTCTGCTTGTCATTTTGCTCCAATTCCAAAAAGTTTCCAAACTTTGTTTGAACGACTTAATGACAAGGTCAGTTTATTTGTGGATCAATTTTAAAGTTCTTAAATGTATGATTCAGTATTTATTTTCCAGCTCCTCTTTGGTGTTTGGGGGTTTATTTCACTGCACATTTGATTTCTGCAAGGACTCCTCTGCTCTCCAACTCAAGGCCAGCAGGTTATTTACACCACGGGTTTATTATTGTGTTGTGGGCGCCGATGAAAAACAAAACAATGAGCCAACACGTGCGAAGGATAGTTAGTGGTGCAGATTTTACAAGGTAAAAACCTGGATGCAAACGAAAAAACAAAGAGATTTGAGGTCAGAGGTTTAAGTAGGAAAGCAAGGACATAAACATGCTCCTGTTTGTGGTGTCATTAAGTAAAATATCTTCAGCTTTCTGTAGCTAACAATGTAGACTACAAAAAAAAGAGACCCATAAGACCAACCGGCTCATTAAGCTTTGATAGACGCTCTTGTTAAAGTCAAGATGTACAGTGATTTATGAATTACTAAACAAGGCCAGGTTCTGCAGCAACAACACAAACACACACACACACACACACACACACACACACACAACCTGTTCTCAACAGGCATCACTTGAGTTCAAATCCAAAGTCTGAATTAACCCCGATGGGCACACCACTGTGCTTCAGTGTGGTGCTGATAGTGTGTGTGAGGGAGGGAGCTTTACAATGGATGTGCGTCTGAGCCACAGAGGATTTGAAGGGATGATATTTGCAGCGTGTCAAATGCAGAAAGGAACATTTTGAAAAACACTTTTATGAAACAAAAGGTTTTAATGTACTCACAAAGTCTTTCTCCAGCTTCTCCACTTCTTGCTTGTAGCTCTTCAGCCTGCTGTTGTACATGGCCCGGCTCTGGATGGGGATCTCACGCACCTCCAGGTCCATCTGCTCCAGCTGAGACACACAGGAGTTACAACTCTTTACATCATGCTGTTAAAGTTTACTTTCTAGTCTAGTCTAGAAAATGCTGCTTTTTGAGCTCCCCATTTCTTCAAGTGTAGTTATTCTTTGAAAGACATTTAACAGGAGTGTGTACAAGAGAAAATATGATCATATTGTCTCATCATTTACACACTCCTGTTAAATGTCTGTCAAAAAAGTTATTACTTTCTAGTCTCGAAAAGCTAAAGATAGAAATTGTGACATCTCTTTAAATCTAAAAAGTTTCAGAAAGGAGTAACTTTAGCAGAATTAACTTTAATGCGATAGTGAAATGAAAACTCCTCCTGCTCACGTCACTCATCTTGGATGAAAGCTGCGACACAGAAAGCCTGTTCTGTAAATAAATACACAATCAAATACGAGGGCCCCTTCATTGCGCTGACATGCAGAGGCCCAACAACACCGCTGTGAATGAAGTAAACGTACAATTGATGTATGGCGAGACAGGTCTCTGTGTGGCGGATTTGGAGGAAACTAATCACTGTGACATAACAAGACAACTGCGACAACAATTTGTCTCTGTCAGGTGACTTTGCTCATTTTTAAACAGCAACATGAAGACTCCCACCTCCAGATAATGGCTTGAAATGTGTCATAGGGGTGTCACTTTAAAGCAGATTACTGGAAAGTAATCATGCGAGGAGGAAGCCTCGTTTGCGCTCCGTGAAGTGTGTGTTGTGTGTGAGCGTCTGCATGTCATGTCACCACCAGGATAATACAGGTGCCGTTGTCTGGTGCCAGTGAAAATTGTCTCCTCCCTCTTTCCACAAATTCATTATTTAGGAAATGGGAAGAGGAGAAAATTACTGATCAAAGACGTACCAACTCTCTGACTTCTTCAAGCTGTTTGTCGACATTTAGAACCAGCTGTGTCTTCTCCTCTGAAAGGGAAAAAAAACAGCAACATATTGATCAGCCGACAGAGGAACAGCGCTTCATGACAACAACCTAACTCCCCCGCAACGGGGGAAGAGAGGGGAGAGGGAAAGAAAGAGACTGGGAGAAAACAACACACGAGGACACATTTGAAGATATATTTACACATTCTCTCTACACGACGAGCCAACATTTGATGTCTCGTAGTTATTGGCGTCTACGAGGCCTTTGTTGGTTTCTGTTGAGGAGCGGTGAGACACCTCGTGCCAACTCAAAGGGAAGGGAGGTGTCAGCTTTGCTCACCTGCCAGAAGTATGAGTCCCGCTCAGAATGAGTAACGCAGCGTTCTGCACCTCACCCCATGGCTGCTCTAACACATTACCCACAGAAACTCATTACAACCTGCTTCACTTCTACACAGGCGTGCAAACTACAGTTTGTCCTGTTGTATTTACAGCAGCAGCACTACAGCTTTATCTCTCATTGTGTAAGAAACCCTCCTTCTAGAATTTAGGAAAATTATTTTTCTGGAAAAAAAGAGGTTTAGTCCAGGAGTTAACAGATACAAATGTTTTAGAAATCTTTGAATATCAGAGATGTGTCAGAATGCAGATACGAGGGATGTCCTGATTTCTTCATGATATGTTTTGTCAATACTGATCCAATCCCTTTTCTCTGATAAATCCCGTACTCCGTTGGGTGGGTCTGTTGTAAATGACGACTCATATTTGTTGTATCAAAGTGAGCCCTGTTGGTACCTCTTTAAGAAACACTCACTTTACAAATGTTGGAAGACGCTGTTTTACTATCGTTGCTTTCCAAAGTGAAGTAGTCCCACACAGCGGACATGTTTGCAACGTGGTTTGATTTACAGCAGCCGTAAGGCGTGATGACGCTGAAAACATGTGAAAACTAGATCAGTCCTGATCATGTAACAAAATCTGATTCTATCCGATCCTCCAAAAAACAACCATATCCGGCGCCGATACCAATCAGATCAGGACATCCCTAACTAGCCATGTTTACATGGAGCCAAATATTCCGAACAGAATCGGGTTAGAAACCCAAACGGAATGAAAATGCTCCATATAAACACCTCATTCGGATTAAACAGGCCGAATCCGAATGGAATTTCATTCCGATGCACAGGGGTAGAATTTTCCTTATCCCATTCCAATTAAAAGCAAAATCCTGTCATGTAAACCGTGAATCGGAAAGTTGTCAGGCTGGGTTCTGTTTGCGTATGCTCTGTCCTGACGTAAACAAGCAGTGACGTATGAAGTTTACTCACATGGAAACATGGCGGCCTCCAAACAGAGCACACAGCACTGGCCTGCGTTGGAAAGTTTGTTCTTAATACAAACTCTCAAAGAACTAGACATTGTTGCACGCTTAGACGGTAGGAAAACAAGAAATACTGAAGTATTTTAAAAAAAGTCCACAAAAAATATGGCGTATGTAAACACCAGATCGGAATAGATCACTTAACATGTTAACAGTTCGCCTGAGAGCTTCAATCAGAATGGTTATAATCCGAATGAGAAAAAAGTCTGCATGTAAACGTGGCTACAGATAAAGTTACGATTATTTTGATTCCTCCACCTTATAATTATCTCACTACTAATACACAATCCCTTTCAAATACAACACTGGTTGTGTCGTTACATGACAGCAGCCAGGTGTCGCTAAGCATGAAGGCTGTCAGAAAACCAGCAGAAGAAAGTTATGAACATTAACACCACAGTATCAAAGTTATTGTGTTGCAAGAAGTACAAGGTTTTTAATTTCTCCTTTTTTAGGAAAATTCAATTTTTCTTGTCCCAAAATCATTTTCATTCTAGCTGATGTGTTTTTTTCAATGAACAAAGCAATATTCTTCATCTGTGCATGTTCATTTCAATAAATACAGAATAAATTGACCTGAGAGTGGGATAATCGTGTACTATCCAAAATCAAGGTAGAAGATTCAGTGAGTCATGATTTTGATTTTTGCTATAATTGCTCAGCACTAGTTTCAACTTTTAATTTAAACACTAGCTGTGTCTCAATTCAGGGGCTGTAGGCTGTATCCTTCGGAAGACCTGGCCTTCGTAGGCTGTGTAGACCGCAAAGGCCGAACTGCATTGAGACAGTCTGGTCTACAAAGCATTTCCTGTTTGTCACCCTCGACGTCACACAGTGCCACCCTCACCTGTCAGGCTTACATTACTTTTAAACACACGTAAACCAAAACCTCACATTTAAAACAGGATGATTTTTACTTTCTTTTTATTACTTTGCCTTATAATAATAATAAGAATAATAATAATAATAATTATTATTATTATTTTTATTATTATTATTATTATTATTATTATTTCCTTTATTAATAGAGTATAGAACCACCATTTACATGAGAGTAAGGTAACAACGTACATTTTCAACATTTAATCAAGTGCTGGGGTGATGATAAATAAAAAAGTTTAAAATACAAGCTGCAAGTAAGTTTTTTTAACCAAGAGAATTTACATTTATGAACATTTTTTATATAATAATGAGAACATTGATTAAGAACTGCTTTTCCTCAGGATAATACTTAAAAAGAGCCCAAACAACTCATTTTCACACAGAAAAAAACATATTCTTTGATGTTTTAGAAACACAATTGCATAGTTGCCAGATATCCTTCACAACTGGATAAAACAGGACTCCTTTTGGAGATCGGTCGTGTTTATCATCTTCGGCGTTCATGCGCAATGAATCTTGAGATATATGAGGCTATGAAGGATTCACCAAGCCCGTCCTTCGCGGCCCCTGAAACAGAGGACAGATTCGTCGGCCGCATTTGGAGGAGCCTCTGTATTGGGACAGCCTCCGACGCACCGCTGTGACGTAATCGGTCTACAAATCCAGCCCCCGTAGGCTGCAGCCCCTGAATTGGGACACAGCTACTGTCATATGTTTATTTATAGCCTACATTTCAAAAACTGAAAGCTAAGCAAGTGTTTAAGTCTTATTTTTAGTGAAGGGAAATGGGGGTGTTTTTAGATGTAACATGAGCCACATTCTACAAGTCCAGAAAAACGTTGTATTTCAAAATATTGAAGAGAAGAACTACACCTGTATTGCTTATGGATTTTTTTGTTTTAAAATACAAAAATGAGTTGACTCATCAGATGGATAATTGCAACAGTGTTGATTATTAACTCTGCATAGGCTGAGGCCTTTAGTCCCAGAAGGGGGCAGCCAAGGTTTGGTTCCCTTGCATACTTTTTTCTCTTATCATTTCCCACTTTCTTTCCACTTTCTTTTTCCCAGTTTCCTATTCTATCCTGCCTCTCAATAATGACATGAGGGTCCAAGGAGTAGAGAGAAAATTGTTTATAATAGTAATACTTCATGTTTAAAGAGTAAAACCACTAATATTCTTTGGTACTAAGAAAAATCTGACATAATTTGCTGCCTTCCCTCTGCAAGAAATGTACAGGTGTTACCATCTCAGCTCTAAACTAATGTACCGGTGAGTCATGTTTGCTCCATGTTTGTGTCTCATAATGAGTCCATACAGTACATGCATCAGCCTAATCGGCTTAGTGAGTTAATTAAGTAGTAAGTGAAGAGAAACAAACAAAAAGAACATGAACTATCTTATCCTAACTGGGAATGATTCAGTATGAGTCAGAAGAGATGTCAATCAAACTGAAACTTTAGGATGTCACTGTTAATTAACCCTCACAAAGACAAGCAGAGAGTGTCCCTGAAAGCTTTCCACTTCTACCAGCTCCAAACAGCTCCGCCATTTCTTCTGTCCACACACACACAAGAACACACACAGAAACATACACAAAAAACAGAACTGTAACGAAAAAGCTCAAAAAAGCAAACTTTCTTTCATCACATTCTTCTTTGATAATTAGAAAATAAAAGTTGAAAAATAGTTGTAAAAATATTTATCAGAAATAAATACATAGTGAACATATAAATACATTTTATGAATAAGTCTTTTTTTAAGTTCTGTTTTTACAAGGGGTCTGGAAGCTGCCAGACCTTAACAGAAAAAATTTCGACCAAACCTCGGATCAGACTTTTAAATCTCAGGACGTGACTGTCTGCCAAAACAAAGACATCCCATCTGATTCAGATACTGATAAGCTGCCAAAAAGAAGACCAGAAAAGCTCTGAAAATCCTCAAAAAGGTACATTTTGGGGGATCAGTTTGTGAACCTTTTCTAAAGGTTGAGCATACTATTATTTCCGTGATTCACTTTGTTGACAGTAGTGGCCCTGGCCTGAAATAAAGTCTGTGGAATAACTCTCTATCAGAACGAAGTCCATCGTGAAAATGTTTGTTATTTTAAGTGAGTGAGTATTTGATAAATATGTAAACTTTAAGAAGGTGCTGATCTCTTTTTACAGCCAGACTGAGTACCTGCCCACAGCGCCAAAACTACCACTGATGAAAACCAACCAACCTTATCACAGACAATCTGCATAATCAACATGCACAAATATAAATATTAGTTGGAATTCCTGTTTTTAAAATCTTGTTTCAATCGGCCTGGGGAAACATTACAATTGCGTGAGATACAGGTAAATGATTTTCATGACTCTAAGGGGAACTGAAACTGAAATATTTTATTTTCTGTTTCACAATTATAAGACTCCATCAAGCCATGAAATCATCTGGGCAACAAAAAAGGGAATTTAACTTTCCAACAAATGACTTTTATAAATTTCTTCAATTGAAAAGCTATCTTCAGAAGCATAAGGAATGGGATGATATTTTCAAAATACCATCTAAACTAGAGCTCCTGTCATTAGGAAAAAAAAAGAGTCTTTTCAGTACTTAATAAAGCTCTGCAATATGAATCTGAAAACAACAAATTACAGGTACAAGACAAGTGGGAACTGGAAGCAAGCATCACAGTAAATTTACTCTAAACTCTTGGCTCCTTATACTAATATCAATAATGGGAAATGAATTTTCTTACTGAGGACTTGGCTTTTAATAGCTAAAAAAGACAATAACTGCTTCCTGGTTGAGACCACTTGCCCCCAGCATTTTTGGGGGTTGGTTGGTTGGTCAGTCGGTTTGTTGGTTGCATTTCATTTTTTTACAAGTCATGCATAAAAAGAGCCCAACCCTCATGGGTTTGTACGATACCAAAGCTACAGTTGCAGTGTTTACAAAATAGAAATTCATAACAGTTACAGAGCTGCCAAATCTTTTCCCTGCTCAGTATTAAATAATACACTCTTCCTTTTCTTCCAGGCATTGCAGATGAAATCTGCTATAACAGAAATTCGTTTTTTAAAACAAAACTCTTTTTTTTCTAAAGTCGTCAAACCAAAATAGTCAGCACCAATAAAATAAAATAAAATAAAAAGTTTTTTAAAAGAAACTTCATAGCATTTATCATTTCGAATTCCGCTAAGATTTTTTTCCCACGGTGTTCTGAAAAAAAAATAAAAACAATAAAATAAAATAAAATAAAAAGAATTAAAAAACACTTCAAAGCATTTATTATTTTGAATTCCACTAAGATTTTTTTCCCACAATTTTCTAAAAAAATATATTAAAAAAATAAAATAAAATAAAAAGTGTTTTAAAAAAAAACTTCATAGCATTTATCATTTTGAATTCCACTAAGGTTTTTTTTTCCCACAATGTTCTGGAAAAAAAAGAAACAAATTAAGAAAAAACTAAGCTGAGATCTTTGTTTCCCAGGCTCTGTGGGCTAGCATTACCTTTTGCCAGTTCACAAATACATTTTTAAAACCTGTGTCCAGCTCCAACCTACACAGTAAACAGCCAGAGGCCGCTCACTGAGAGGTGCCACTTGTGCTTCCCTGCTCAAACTCAGGTTGGAGCTAGGGGCTGTGAAATATATGTATGGATATTTACCAAGACAACATCTGGCTCAGAGACACAACAGTGAGTCAAATGAAAAGGAAGAAGCTTGGCAAATACTTGTTTTACTTTAAAAAGTTCCAGGTTTGAGTTGCAATGATTGAGAGGCATTCTTTTTCCATAGCAAGTCAACAGTGGAGGAAAAAGCAACATTCATGTTTCATGGAGAAAAAACCTAACATGTCATTGTACTCCTGTTCAAATGTTCCCTCAACCTCCCAGTTTTGGGGAATGGGAACAAATGAAAACACACGTTCATTTGATTGTTACATGAATAACAACAGTCAAGGACATTTCTTCCACATGCTCCAGCCATTATCAGCAATTGTGCACATGTAAAATAGAGAGATACAACAACAGCCCTGACAAAAGCCCTTTGTCTGGAGTTATATTAATGTGTTAAATAGAGGGCAGAATCCAGCCACTTCAGGAAGAAGAGCCAGAAGGACTTAAGAAAAAAAAACCTTAATGAGAAGGAAGGGAATTGAAATTCAACTGTAAACTCTTCTGCTGGTGGCAGATGACAATGAACAGCTACTTATGGTTGTAATGTGTTTCCTGGCTTTGTACATATTCATATGGGCTTACTGTGACACAGTCAACAGATGGCGAGAGGCACCAATGTGGAATTACGCTGTGGAATGGGCTGCCATGAAGCTTCAAAGACGCCAATTCCAAACCAGAAATATTCAGTCAGGCGAGGTTTAGTGCCCTTTGAAAAACCAATGAGCGAGGCTGAGTCCAGAAGAAGAGATAAATGGCCCAAGCACAGGTTGGAAGCAGTTTTCAGCAGAGAAAACCAACGCAGAATAGCTAGTAGTGACTAGTTTTGAACAATATGATTTACCCTGTGCTGAAGTAAAAACAGTTGGATTTATCTACAAAGTTTTAGGTGAAAAATTAACTATGAAATTTGTTTGGCATGACTGTAAAAGATCATTTAAATGCCATATATTTTCTAACTTTAATAAGAATAAATTTAGAGAAATCTGAGGCTTTACTTCCTGGGTTTGCTGGCCATTTTTAAATAATAAGCCCTTCTTTTCTGGACCATGTCAGTTTTCTGAACAAATCCACTGAAGTCTTGATCTCTATACAGATCAAAAATCTACCACAGGAGCAGATTTAGGTATCAGAAGTGTTTTTTTTTTAGAAGTTGATTGGCTGAGTCTGTTCTGTGGGCATTTTTGGTGGTTTTTGCAGCATGGCAGTATTTACAAAATTGCCACAGTGAATGGGGCAGACCGAGCGAGTTTGCTGTTTGCCAAAACTTCACCGTAAGGCATTGATAGCACTAATAAAATGGCAGAGTGTAGGATACGTTCTTTTGTATTGGACCCTGAGTCAGACCCGGACGGTTCTGCAGCTCAGGAGGAAGAAAATCCACCTGGACACAGATCATCTCAGGACGCTTCAGTGTGGCGAGTCAAACCAGTACTGTAACATGTATAGTTTATACGTGGAAATATAGGCAGACTTCACCAATAAACTATTTCTATAACAGGGCTCCATCCTGCTCCTTCACTTTTCTCTGTCTGTTTTATCCATCATACTGAAAGTGTAGTCTAAAGATCGCCTCTACCGTCAGTTCCTCACTATGTTATTACCACAGCATTATAGTGGTCCAGGTTCACAGTGCATGTCAGAACAAGCATGCAAATATCACAGTCTCACAATATTACGACGTCTGCTAAAACTACAGTGTTCTAACTGCTAATTCACCATGTAAAGCCGAGCTGCTCAGCGGAGCAGAGTCCCTGCATCCAGCACTCAGTAAAGTCAGCCAGAGCTGGTAGGGAGCTTTATTTATACTCGGCTCTTGGTGGGTGTATCCCTCAGTGGCAGTTGTGTGACTAACTGACATCACAGAGGAGGAGCTGCTTTATCAGATTACTCCAATAAAAAGAGAGGATCCTCGTGTTGTCACAAAGGTCGAAATCTCGCAGACAAATGTCAATGACCTATTTTCAGAGGCATCAAATCTCGTTCTAGGATATCAGACAAAATACAATATCTCATTTTTTGAAAATTCAGGGGGTGAAAGGTCTTGTTTTCAACTTTATTATATTATATGTAAGTATTAAATCAGGGATCAGCATATGTCCCTGATTACAACACTGATGCCCAGAATCGTGTGTTTTTCCATCTTTTGTGTTTTTCTGTGGGAATAAATATGAGTAATGCAATGATAAAATTTAAAAGTTTTTCACACAAATTTATCTCTCAGAAATAATCCTCTTTTGCAACACTGTGTTCATGTCCAGTATGGAAAATCTCCTACTCTTCTGCTCCCTCACAGTCACAAGGGTGCATTTAGGTACCAAAACATGGTACCCTTTGATTTTAGGTTAATCGGTACCTGGTACTACGGACAGACTTTGGTTGGTCCCTATAAAAGTACCTGATTTGGTACCCTTTACCATACCCTTTTACATCCCTTGTCCCAGAAGCTGTCATTGGTCATTAATGTCAAGAGTTTAAGTTGAGTTCTTTGAGCAAATGTCTGCAAAACAGTTAAGTTAGTTAAGTCATCTTACAACAAATCTCTTTGACAACACCAAATGCCTTCCAACTATTTTCTAACACAACTGTCAAAAAATGTAACAAAGAAAGAAGGTTTTGGACTTAAGACCTTTGCCACTAACCCCTGAAGGACCTAAAAAGCAGTCTGTTGCTCCCAGAGGTGGTTACTTAAACAAATAAAAACACAGTTTTAAAAGGTAAGAAATTGATGCTGTAAAGAACATCCCTTTAAAAGGTTTGTTTTTATTATTAGATTCCTGAAAGGTTGTTGTATCTTCTCTTCCAGAGCTGTCTACATATGCACCAACACAGACTCACCCTCTCTTATAAATTGTTGTACGATTGTGGCAAAAGCCAGTGTTTGACTTGTGTAAATATGGGCAGGTGTTCACAGTCATAGGAACAGGCCTGGCTCTCTGAGTTAGCCCGAGCTTCCCTAATCCAGGGTAGTGCCTCTGAACACAGCACCCAATTCCCCCTTTACCATACATGGTGATATGGTGATTCATGAAGGAATCATTATTCTATCAAAGCACAGATTAAATTAAAGCCTGAGGGACGGAACTTTTATAGCTTCTTTTTCTTTCAGATATTCATTCATTCACATCTAAAGACAAGTGCACCTGACAAGTGATGGAATATTGGTGAAAAACATGAGTTTTTGGACGATTAATGCAGTTTTTATATATATATATATATATATATATATATATATATATATATATATATATATATATATATATATATATATATATATTATCGATTAATGCAGTTTTGGCAGCGGCGCTGTCTATGCCCCGATGGATCCCATTATACGGACGTCCGCTGCACGATTTTGGATCTAAATATCTCCCGAAGCACTGCTTGGATCAGGAAAGCCTTCTGGGTGAGTATTTTGTTCTACTTCATTCTATAAACAATGTAAAGGCTGTATAAACCGAACTTATCCTTTAAGGGCATTTAACTTGAATTAATTCACACATTTGACTATGTCTTGAAATAAGCCGAATATACTTAGCACTTTAAAGTATTGCAATCAAACTTAAATCATTTCTGTATATTTTAATTAAATCTTTTGAATAGATGCAAAGTCTGAGTTTACAATGTAGGTTGTACATATATTTATGAACCAGCAGTTCTTTTTTTTTTTTTTTGCTGCATGAAAGACAAAAGCTAAAGCATTATAATGGGATTCTTCAGAATCAGTTTCCTTTTAGTATCAATAATGTACAAAATTTACCAAAACAATTACTTGTTAGTACTGTTTGACATAGTGTTACTTTACAACACAATTTTGATACACATATTACAGAAACTGGTAGAACTCCTAGAGACTTTCCTTAAATAACTCATATCAAGGCACAAAGTAGTTTGTCTGTATATGTATCTGTGTGTCAGAGCTGTGTTATTCCATCATGGCGCTGACGTGACACATTCCAAATTGTATCTTATTTGGGAAATATATCAATACATCTCTGTTTGCTTCCATTCAAAATGCAATAAAAGGTCAAATTAATTCACAATGATAAAGCACCTTGTCATAAATAAGCAGGGAGTCACTGATAGCTCATATATCTGTTAAATTTCTGTACAACTCAAGCAAACCTGTGGCTAGCAAAAGTTTTCCCCAGTTAACAGAGATGACACCCACATACCTGTCTTTGGACTACAGAGAGTGTCATCCCTTAACTTAACTTTTTATCTTTTAAAAGACAGTATAAGAGGCTTCCAAAGGCCTGTTCATGCTTGTATTCCAAGCAAATTAGATTCCTTCTGAGATAATTTCACAGGATGATAAAAACAAGCTGTTTGACAATTTTATCATCTTCCCAGTGCAGCTGCAAGAGCCCCGTTAAAGCCAACAACTATGCGTGTATTACCCCATTTATCAGCCTTACAATGGCTACCTGTTGCTTAAGAAATTTACAGATTTCTCTGCTTATGTATCAGTCTCTCTATAGCTTAGCACCCCACCTGTCACACCCCCAAAAGGTCTGTAAGTTGGATGCCTTTTGACATCCCAAAGTGTTCGAAGAAAACATTGTGGAAAAAAGCAATTGTGGTTGATTTCACTGAAGTATCTTTAATAACTCAACCCTGCTCTTTAACTAATGTAAATCTGTATCTTTTTGTGTCATACTGTTTTGTGAAGAGCTTTGAATTGCCTCAGAGTATTCACTATGTTTTACAGATAACGTTGCCTATCCGTATTCAGCACTAAATACTACAACAACATTCAATTTGCCAATTATTTTTTTTCCATTTAAGGCAATTAGTGCATTATAAGACTGTGATAAGAGTAACCAAACGTTTATAATTGTCGTAAAACACTACTGCTAAGGCAAATACTCCTATAAAGGAACACGGATCATTTTATCAAATTGAAAAAACGATGTTATATCTGATTCAGTGTTCAGTGTTACACATTTTGACAACAGATAAATGTAATGAAGCCCATCCAAGCAATGACACAAACCACGTAATATCCTTTTACATAAGAGCCAAGACCGAACTAAGCAGCGTGTAACATTTTGGTCTTGTGATTTAACACGGAAATTAAAGCAAATTGATGGGATAACATAAGAAGAACTGTAAACAACAAATATCTAGCTCATTAACTCTTAATGCCATGTATGATTAACGCCAGCTAACTGATAGCAAGCTACAGCTAAGCGAGTCCAGCTAATACATTTTCCTCTCTTACCTCCACTGAGTTTGGGAATTCTTCCAATTTTGTTCGTTACTTCTGCTGTAAGTGTTCCAAAGTCCTGCTCGTAGGCTTCAAAGTCTGACGACATTTTGATTTTTTTAGTTTATAAACAGGTGGCTCTCAGGTTGACAGTTAGCTGAGGATAATAACAACAAGGCTCCAATGAAGTCTCTTCCTTGTGTCGCAGTGAAACGTGTTCGGCAAGGAACTGGACAAATAATTTTGTTGGCATAGAAAATGATTAAGCTTGTAGATAGGAAATATCAGTCGTGCCAATTTGTGTTTAAGATAATAAATGAATACTAAGTGAAGTACTGTGATGATAAAGCGATAAATTGCTCATTATAGAATGTTTCATGAAGGGGTTGAGGGTAATTGTTTCTGAGACACCATGAGGAAGGTTCCTCCCTGTGCACAGAAGAAATTCAAGAAAAAATCAAGGAAGTGGCCAGGTTTGTTATTTAAAGTGACAGTTTTGTTCTTCATTCATAAATTCGATGCTTATTCGCGTGTCGCACATTAATTGTCTTGTCTCTGAGATGCTGTATTATCCTTATTAATCTTCCTAGCAGTTATGTTAATCCTGCACGAGACGTTAGTCTTGTCAAGTCAGCTAACAAGCTAGCTAACTAGCTAGCCCCTGTAACTCAACGTTAGCCCTTGTGCTAACCAAAGAAAAAAAGAATAAAATCCAATGTGATATTATTCTAATGTTTAGTTCACTGGTGTTTGACAATTTTTGTAGGTGCGCCGAATGTTTCTTTGCAGCGTTTCCAAGTCGTTTACCCAAATAAGCTGGTTCGAGCTAATTAGTTTAGTCGCTAGTTGAATGGAGGCTATTGGTTTACATTTAGTGAAGTCCTCGCCCTCAAACGCAGCACTGTCTGTTCTTTGGCAATGACGAGTTGTACGATGTTGTACGTATTTGGTATTCTACTTGAAAGACATTTTTCCTGAGCTACTTGTTGAAGTTTCTGGAAGTTCTCGATTGACAACATGCAACATGGCAGAAAATATCGAGAAATGATTCACAGAATTAAAAGAGGGGGGGTAGGAGAAAATTCAGATATTCCGATGCCGTTCTTATTAGTAATTGAAAAGTTTATGCCACGTTAAAAAATATGTCCTCTTAATGTTACAGCAGGATAAACTGTTTCGCGGTTTACTTTTATTTATACTTACTACCTATTTTTTATGATGGTAATAAGTGTATACATTTCTGGGAATACATCTTTGTATGATTTGATTTTAAGGCAAGAACTTAAGAAAACTACTAGAAGTAACTTATCACAAGAAAAAAAGAGTACATAATATAAGGGATAATGGTTTGACTGCAGGTCGTCCAATGACTGACAGCCCGTTTAGCACTTTACAAGAAGTACAATTGAATGTAGCAATATTCACATGCTTTAAAAAGTCATCTTTCTCTTCTTGTTCTCAGATGGGGAATTTGAGTCTGTTACACGGATAGTGTGCTCTGACTGCCAGGAGACGATGCAGCTCTGTGTCAGAGCAAAAAACAATGGGACACAGAGAGCCCCGGTGACCAAGGACCAAGCCAGTTGCTGGGTTCTCAGAAGAAGAGGAAAAATATGTGCATTGCCTTTGCCGCTGAGTTCGCCAGATAGCAGAGGCCGAAAGTAACATATTGCAGTTTGTCATTACATTTCAGGAACTCAAAAGCCAAATTACTACTTCTAAACTTGCTGCAAGAAAATGAACTTTCTATCACCCATTGTGACATTTGAGAACCTCCATGAGGTTCGGAGATTGTGCCACTGGGGACCAATTATTGCGCTGTCTGTCATTGCTATATGCTCCACTATGGCAGTTCTGGACTCCATTATCTGGTACTGGCCACTAGACACAACAGGTGGTAGCATTAACTTTATCATGCTCCTGAACTGGACTGTTCTCATCCTCTACAACTACTTCAATGCTATGTTTGTTGGACCTGGGTACATTCCTCTTGGCTGGAAACCAGTAAGGACTCATAAAGAATGTAGACTGTGTAAAGAAAAGGTTGAAAAATTCATCATTTTCATTAATTTTAGCAGGCTACATTACTGATTTTGTCTTATTTTTCCTGAAACAGGAGAATGAAGTGGATGCCCAATACCTACAATACTGCAGAGTGTGCCAAGGATACAAAGCCCCCAGATCCCACCATTGCCGCAAGTGTAACAGGTAACTAAAATTAAAAAGTGATTCAGCTTTGACCTAAAGTGCAGCTCTACTGAGGCTTGAAGATCTAATCTTTTTCGAAGACACCATCTTGAAATGGCCCAGTTGCATCACATTACCTAATGTTAAGCTGTTGAACAGACAAACATCATATCTCTGTGATGTTGTTTGAGAGAAAGACCCAGTGTGACTTCCTCATGAACATGTCACTCTACTGTATTTCCTCCCTAACAACCAGTGAGTTTCCCCAGCACTCCTCTCCTCCTCTGCCTCCCCTCCCAACAGGTGTGTGATGAAAATGGACCACCACTGCCCTTGGATAAACAACTGCTGCGGCCACTTGAACCACGCCTACTTCACCAGTTTCTTGCTGCTGGCTCCACTGGGCTGCTCACATGCTGCCATCATTTTTATAATGACCATGTACACACAGCTGTATGAGCGGGTCAGTCAAGGATTCATTACATTAAGTCTGTTATCCCCAGAGCTTTATCCCACTTTGATACAAGTGGTACCACACTCTTATTCCCTGTCTCTTCCTCTCATTGCAGATATCATTTGGCTGGAGCACGGTTAAGATTGACATGAGTGCTGTGCGTCAGTTCCAGCCCCTCATGCCCTTCAGTGTGCCTGCCTTTGCTGCCACACTCTTTGCCTTAGGCCTGGCACTGGGCACAACTATTGCTGTTGGCATGCTTTTCGTCATACAGGTATGTTCGTTTTAGGTTTTCACCGGGGTGTTACATTTACACAAGGTGATTTCAAGGAAATGTGATATTTGGCACTGACTTGGCAAATTCAGTCCTGAGAGCCATGAAGAAAATGTTTTGTATTTTTTTTAAATTCCCTCTTGTCAAAATGGGAAAGCTCTTTACCCAAACAGCATGTTTGGTTTCTGTACAACAAATAGTTTTACAGAGTAAAGGCTTTTCCTTCTTCACACAGACATCCTGAATCTGTAATTGAGAAATCCAAGAATATGAATATTCAAAGTTAAATGAATGAAAGTGACGGAAAACAACAAAAAAGGAAGCATAAATGTATGCATGTAAGAATTGTGTAGACTGTTGAATGTTGAACGACTGTTGAATCCCCCCTTGAAAGAAGATATAAGTTGGTGCAAATGTAAATTTATTCTGTCTTCCAGTTGAAAGTCATCCTTCGAAATAAAACCTCGATTGAGTCCTGGATCGAGGAAAAGGTTTGGACGTTTTTTGGATTTCTTGAATGAAATTTTGTAACTTTTTGTGTTTTTTAAATTTGATTTTAAGTGTTGAATTTGACTATCAAATTCATATTTTTTCACAGTATTAAGGATTCATTATAGCAGCATATTTGCCTTTATTTACTTTTTGTACAGAAGCACCCACAACCTTGATTTCAGAGCTCTTCTTAGATGCATTTACTGTAATAATGAAAGTTGTCCTTATCAATAGCAACAGCTCGGACCTAGAAATTGCACATGCACTCAGACAAGCACACCCGGGTGCAGAAATATCCCACCTTCAACTGGCAGTATGAAAAGCACTGTTAAGGGGCACAGGCGCTTACAGCAGACAACTTCTAAGCTCGTCTGTATGAACAACAGAGATGAAACTTGGCCCGGTCCCACCTTGCCGGTCCCACTGACACACTGATCTTTCCCATGTTTTCCCCTCTAGGCCAAAGACAGAATACAGCACTACCAAACAGGGGAGGAGTTCATTTTTCCATACGACCTCAGCAGTCGCTGGATGAACTTCAAGCAAGTTTTTACGTGGTCAGGGACGCCCAGGGGTGATGGCATCATGTGGCCGGTCCATCCCAAGTGTCACCAGCACACCTTAACTGTAGGTCTAGTTAGCTTAAACCCTTAATTTTTTGTGTGTGTGTGTTAAATGATGACTCCTGTCATATTTTTAGAGTTTGAAGAAGAAGATCTTTGGTTTTTAATAATTAAGGTGTCCAAATGAATTGATATGCTTCTTCCTTCAAACAGATAGAACAACTGAAGCAGAAAGCTGATAAAAGAGTAAGAAGTGTAAGTACCAAATCCATATTGTGACATCCGTGTGTAGTTAATTCATAACTCAGCACAAATAATCCACTGTGCCAATATCTGGATGAGCAGTCTACGTTTACAGCATCACATAAGAGACGCTGTCAAAATGACTGTCAGAAACTTCAGTTAATTGGTCAGATTAAGGCTAGAATGTTACATTTGTGTTAATTTATCATCTGATCAGGAGAATAATCAGGTTTTATTTTGATGCCAGCAGGTCTTATATCGTGCAGTGGAGGACTATAATGGAGCGTGCTGCCCTCTGAGCAAAGGTCTCCAAACCTTTTTCAGAACTCCATGCACAGAGGAACCCAGAATCCCCCTGAAAAAGGGAGACACCATCTTAGCCACACGCGGAACAAAGTGAGTTAACTCAGGCTGAATGGAAAACCCGATGGTCGGCATGGTTTTGATTCCATGTGTGATGAGCCAACTCTTCTTTTTTTCTGCATACTTTTTTCCCTCTCTAGATGGTGGATGTATGGAGACAAAGCTTTGAGCGAGGATCAGATGAAAGGTTTGATTAGCTGCACAAAGTTTTCTGTAATTCTCCATTTATAATAAAAACACGTTTCAAAGCATCTCTTCTTTCTGTTTGGGCTTTCAGCGGGGGAGCGTGTAAGAGGATGGTTCCCGAGGAGATGTGTGGAGAAGTGCCATTACGACACAGCTGCCAGTGAAAGCACCAGCGATAAGAAAGTGAATTAATATATTTGTGTTATGCATAGCAGGGGAGTTAAACTGAACAAAAGGTGTGTGTATCTGTCTGTATTCCTCAACATTCATCCACTGAAGATGTCATGCCTGATGCTGCAGGCTCCCTCTCCAGAGAACCAGACTCTGACTTAAATTCCTCAAACATTTCAGCCTCATCATCTACATCAGGATTGTTTTAAAAGTCTTACTGAGCATCTTGCTGTCAATTATTGTGTTGAAGAGGATTTAGATTCAGTTTGACTCCACTGACCAAAAGTAGAATTTCAAGTCTTTCTTTCCAAGAATTGCCACCAGGCTTTAACGTGACTTTGTTGTGATTACATGACTTTTTACTTGAAACTGTTGTTTTTACTTGTGTTGATGTCCTTTTTTTGCTAATTATGCAATGCCTCTGCCCAGCTAACCCCAGGGCCCTGTCATGCAACTCTTTCTACAGTACTGAAACAACACTTAATTCCTTTTTTTTATTATTTTTGTAAAAACAAATTGTTGGCCTCAAAGTCTAAGTTGAAATTAAAACTGTTCTGCTACAGGGGATTTGGTCTGGCTTGATACTTTTTCTTTTTCATACATAATACGTAATTCATAACTTAATGTTAAAATCAGGGGGTAATTTGTAATTACATGTTGCACACATAATTCAAAAGGTTGAATTGTATCCTAAATGAAGTTTGATTTAACATGTCCAAGTTTGTAGATTGGCGGAGCAGTGGTGGAGGCAGGTCTTCCTCTGTCTTGAGGAGCTAGAAGTGAACGATGAGTGAACTTGTGTGCAGTTTGAGAGAGCTGCTGTGTTGTTGAATGCGCTCATTTCTGACTGAAAGATAACATCTTTGGACTCTGTATCCTTTGATGTGTGTTTTAAGACAATAACAGGAGCAAAAATTGAAATATTTAAGAATAATATACTTGAAAATACTGAAAATTGCTGAATCAGCCAAATATGACATGGCCCCCCTGCAGTTCCTCCACCAAGCTACAGAACCCCGGTTTAAGACCTCTGAATTAGCAGTAGACACACAAGGGGCTAAAAGAGAGCCTCTGTTATATAATAATAATAAATTCTGTGCAACATAGTATACGAGTTACAACCACTTACTACAAAACCAAGCTGAAATTTCCATTCTGCATGTTGTATAGTTTGTTAGCATTAATTTTAATAGTTCTCTTTAACAGTTCTTGTTGCACAAATCCCTACAATTGTAAAAGAAAAGACTCCGTGTGATTAATCTTAAATGTTTTAAATGATGAAACTGTTCACACATTTGCAGAAAACCACCTCTAAATGCCACACCAACCTTATCCCCACGGAGACTACATATCCCAGAAGTCACAGCTTTGCTATGGACCAACCAGGGCGTATGTAACATGTCACGTGATCATCCAACCCAGTTCATATTTGTGTGTGTGACATCCACCACCAGTAGGTGCTTAGATATTTAGACAGGGGAACTGTAGAAAAGACGCAACAGCATTGACGTCTATCAAGCTAACCATCTATCGGGTGGATACGTGAACAGGTCTGCGTGTATTTTGCACGTTACAGCCGTTCTTTACGTCGCTTTGGATTTGCTCACCACAGGTAAACTCAAGCTAGATAGCATGTTGTCTCTGCCTGACTGTCAATACTGCTGTTTTTTTAAACGCCCAAACAAATGTTATGCTAAGAAAACATAAAATACTCATTTATTCAGTAAGTAAATAACAGCAGTTTAACGTTACTTCGAGGTTATATATTTTTCTTGAGATATCAAAAGAGTGTCTTCTAAATTGCATTTTTGGACAGGCAGTGTCTTGGTGGTACTAAAAGCTAGCAAGCTACGACTTTGTGGAGAAGTTCATCACAGCTGCAGATGTCAACTGGGGTTAAACAGAAGCATTACACTGCTTCATATAGTAACTAACATGATTCTGCAGTAGAAATTATGGCTAGGGTAGCTTTTCATATTAACAGAGAACTAAAAAAGATTTAAAAACTATTTGTTTTGTACTTTATTCAACACTTAGAGCATTTTTATGATGATATAACCATAAATTCACCAAATAATCATGTCAGGTTTGACCAAATTATAAATGAAAGTCATTCAGTATCATTAACATTTCTCAAATAGCCGTTTTCTAGAAGGGAGACATCCCAGTTATGAACGACACACACTCACACAATGTCTCAGTGTTGGCAAATTAAGAAGCCACCACAGTGCAGACTTGTTCCAACGTGACTAAAAAGTTGCAACATCAACAGGAGGAAAGATTTGAAATGAGAGTGCTTTTGTCAGAGAGAGTAAATCCACATATTTAATGCAAAACCAATCCTTAATATCTAGTTTAGATGCTCTGAGGCTCCTTGTTTAAAGAGTGGAGCTCAACAGTTGCAACACATACTGAGCACAATGCTCCAGGCCTCAGGCTTATAACTGTCAGTTATGGAAATCAGAGCAAGAGTAACACACATTTTTGAGAAGACCAGCCTTAAAAACCCAGAGAGGACTAAAACGTGCAGTTAACTATTTTTTTAAACCCTGAGAAAATTCAAATTAGTATAAAAGGCTCTTTTGAAAGGAATTGTCAGACTAACTTCCACCTTGCAGACTAGAATATCTGCATTGGACACCCCTGGTTTTAAAAGAATATAAAATGTATATTTTAAAACTTTATAGCTTTCTTGATTTTGGCTTAAAAAATCATCTGTCTTTGCTATACACTATCAACATGTTGCAGGCTGGTCCCTTCATCATGATCTTGGTGATAAAACCATTCTCAGCTCTCGGATTTGACTCAGACATAAAAACTAAACACTGTGGCTTATTTTGACTTGTTTTCTGCTTTCACCTCCTCCAGTTTCACCCACCCACATATAGAATCTCCGGCTCTGCTGTGACGACTCTCATTCCCTGTGATTCCAGCCAGTAACATGTCCATGTTCAGCACGGGCATCCTTGTGCTGACATCTCCTCTCCACGTCCTCCCCCTGCGCATCGCTCCTGTCCTCAGCTCAGCCGCAGAGCGTGTTGAGCGCACTCTTTACGTCCACCTCCACCCTGGGTTAAACCTAGGGAGTGGGACTCAGCCTCGGCCTGTTTTCATCCCTCCTGTAGTGGACCTGTCCACGCTCATTTCCCGCCTGTACAGCAATGCAGCTGATGTTTGTGGCCACCTGGATGTCCGGGTTTTGCTGACAAATGTGCGTAATCAGTCAGCTTCCTGCAGTGGGACTACGATACCAAACTGTCCTTTCCCCACGCCACAGTCTCTGTCACACTCCCCGGAGGTGGTGTTAACAGACTTTCCCCTGCAGGATGCGGGGCAGTCCCATCAGGTGACGCAGTGTTTGCAGAGGTACACAGGCCACTGCTATGTCTGCAGCCCCAGTCTGCGCTCAGTGCTGCTGTACCCACAGCTCAGGAAACTGCAGGAGGAAGAGGAAGGAGTGAAGGAGCCGGAGGAGAAAGCTGAGCCTATGGAGACTTACAGTGATGTGGTGGTAGGGGGGACCTTTGATCGCCTCCATGGGGCCCACAAGACACTACTTAACATCTCATGCCTGCTAGCTAACAGACGCTTCCTTATCGGGGTGTGTGACCAAGCAATGCTTAAAAGTAAGTAGTTCATTGTCGTTATTTTCTACACACTGTACAAAATAATGGATGACATGATAGCTGCGTAAAAGTGATAAAAACATCAGGTTCTGTCATTTATTTAGTTATCTTATCGCTAATTTATGTACAAGTACCCATTTTCTAAGAAGTTTGTCTTTATACATTAATGGTGTTTACAGGTATCTGAGGCTTATTGTCACATTGTCATTGTCCAACTCTGCCATTCATTTAGGGAAAGTGCTAAAAGAGCTCGTCCAGCCATACTCCCTGCGTGTAGAGAGACTCCATGAGTTCCTCCAGGACATCAGACCCTCCCTGCAGGTGGAGATCGTCCCCCTTGATGACCCCTATGGCGTGTCTGTTGTCGACCCCTTGCTGGAGTGCATTGTAGTCAGCGAGGAGACCAGAAAAGGAGGAGAGGCTGTGAACAAGAAACGTATTGAGAATGTAAGCTCTGGTGACGATACAGTTAGAAATAATATCCACAGATCTTATGTTATTCCATTCTTGGCCTTTTAAATGATAGTTGAAATGCTGTGCTCTGCACCCTGAACCAGGGCCTTCCTGCTCTTGTCCTCCATGAGATCCAGCTGCTGAAAGATGCTCACCACACTGACGCAGAGGAGGAGAAGATCAGCTCCTCCAGTCTCCGCTCTCGTCTTCTTGGCACCCTCCTCACTCCACCTAAAGTGAGTCAAAGTTTGAAACAGCCTGCTCTCAGTTAAGGGATTCCAGTCCAGGAAGGAGGACACTGACTTCGGCTAAAAGAGTCTTTGCTTATTGTTAGGTGAACTAAGATCATCATAATTAATCAACTTTTATTCAGTTGAGTTTTTAAAAATATGGCAAGAAAATTCTTTTTTGCTTTTATGGCTGTTCAAACCTCCAGTTACAGTCGAGTTCATTCATTTTAATTTGAATTAATTAGGGAATGATAAAAGGCTCTGTACAGACTCCAGGACACAAGTAATTGTAAATTTGCCTAAAAGTGCCTTTCTGTTTTCTTCACTCACTGAAGCAAAACATTAAATTCAGCTGAGTCACTTGTGGCAGCATTTTGGGAACATGAGAAAGATTGTTCTCATGTTAAAAAAAGGCAGCTGAGCGTTTAAAAGGGGTCAAACTTTAATGTGTAACCGCTCTTGTGTAGCTGCTGTCTTGCTTTGGTAAAAAATAACTGCTTTTCTTTCAAGCAAGTGCCAAAGTACAATGTCTGGTGTCAAGAATGTGGGAGTGTGGCCTGAAAATGGGACGGTTTTTTTTCAAAGGCTGAGTTTACAGAGTGTGTTTTTAGGAGAGATGAAGTGTTGTTACCATGTTACAGGGAATTCTCCTGCAGTGAGAATGGGGACTACTCTGAGCAGGTCTGACTGGTTTTTGAGGCTGTATGTGTCATTTGGAATAGAAAATAAAATCTGTGCTCACATAGCTTTAACCCATTAAAATAGGGCTTTTTTAAGGCTTTGTACTTTCTGACAGCTGAAAACAAAACTTGATTTTTCACACTGGTGTTTTAACTTATGCCTCTTTAAGGCGTCCCCCTCCACAAACCCCCTCCCTCTGATTGGTCAGCCCTCTGGAGGCTTATTGGGGTCAGATCTTGGTGTTTGAGGCCCACTGATTTTTAGAGACCTTTTTTGATCAGTTTACAGATTCAGGGATTTCAATAACATGTGAATATGCTTCAGCTTGACACTTCACCTTTAGTCTGAACATCCAGCTTTGTGAGTTTATATCCATGTTTTAAAATATGGGAACGCAGAATACCCCCTCTTTAATCTACGATGTTGACTCATTCATGACTGTAGTTTGTTGCTCATTTCATCCTTTCCCCTGCCCTTTTCCCCAACACCAGGACACGTCCCATCTTCCTCCCCTTCCACACGTGATTGGCCTGACTGGCGGCAGCGGCAGTGGGAAGAGCTCGATCGCCAAGCGGCTGGAGGCCCTGGGTGCTGTCCGGATCGACTGTGACAAGCTGGGCCATGAGGTGTACCAGCCTGGGACTGCAGCTTATCACAGGGTGCTTGAAGAATTTGGGTCAGGTGAGGAGAAAACAGTGAGAGTTAGGGACATGCTGTGACTGAAGTGATGGCAGGTATTTGTTAGCTTCACCTAGCATGGTGATTTACACATGAAATCAAACAGCAAAGACAAAATGAATGCTAATTTTTTTAGCACTTACATGCCTAAGCGATTAAAAGGTCAGAGGCATGATGTCTCTAATATGTTTTAATTCCAGTTGACTGGATGTCTTCAGGATCTGGCTCAATGACAGACTTGTGGAGTGCTAAAAGTGAGAGGTTAGAATAACAAATTTTAAAGGTTACTGATGTGACCTGCTCCTCTGAAAAGCAAAACATACTGGCACTGTGGTCATTAAAGTCTCCGTAAGGAGTTTGAAAGTGATCTTTATAAAGTCCCTCTTCTAGATGTACGCCTGATCGTAACTATGACGATTTCTGTGATTAATTTTGTAGTGATGGTGGACACAGGAGCCTAACTGTTGGACAGAAAAAGGGCAGAAGAAAGATAAACGGGAGAGAGATAGAGCACCAGCTAAAGGCTAAACACAAGCTAAAGGCTAAAACACGGGCTAAACTGTTGCACTTATTCTGCAGTGGTCTGTTCAAACTTGAGAGTCTATCAATAAAATGAAGAGTGAGGTTACATTAGCTCTGCTTGGTAGATGACTGGCAGGACAGAACCAGGATTCACTAATGTAACACATTACAGACACGTCTTAGAGCACCGGGCTGTGAGTAGAGCTAAATATAGCCGGCTATTAAACTACGGTACAAACTGACAAAGTTTGCTTGTTGCCACGTTTCCAACCTAAGCTCTACCTAACTGTTGATAATACCTTACCTTGTCACGTTGTATCCGGTACAAAGAAAAGTTGTTTTAAAAAGAAGATCTGGTCTCTATTCACTTCCAAAACAGACACACGCCCTGTCCAGAGTCACGGAATCACAACAGTTTGCGTGAGACTCTGGGCCAAAAGGCGTTACTGCAGATCAGTTAAAACAGATCCTCCTCACAGCCTCTGTCATATTAACAATGAGAAAACGACTTGTAAGACCTGTACCTTATACGTTCTTTTCTTCTACAGCTTGTACTTATTTCTTACTCCCATTCTATACAGAATCTGTTTCACTGACTTCTCTGCAAAAACACACTTTGCATTTAAGACATGGCCCTGCTAGATCTCATAAAAGCTGAAAAACAAATTTCAAAATGTATTTATCATTTCATCTGATTAACACCATCTTAAATCTAATACACTGCCGTGTAATGATGTTGTGTTTTTGTTGCTTATAGATCTTCTAAATGAAGACAAAACTATCAACAGACGTGCTCTTGGAAAGAAAGTTTTCGGGAACCAGGTGATGTCACAACAAGTGTTTCAGTTATTTCCTGTTGCAAATTAATGCTTTAGATCACCAAATCACCGCAAGAGGGATAAGTTTACCAAACATACTTTTCCTTTCAGGAGCGGTTAAAAGCCCTGACAAACATTGTGTGGCCAGAGATTGCACTTCTGGTGAAAGAGAGAATTAACCAAGCAAGAGAAGAAGGTACAGTATTAAAATCCATCAAAGAGGGGGTATTGTGCTTTTTTTCAGGGTTACTACCTCTGTAGTAGCTTAACACGATTTACAGCTCAAAGAAACCCTTGTTTTTCCCTTGTGTTTTAGGAAAGGCTTATGAAACTGTTTGTTTTAGCAGCTGTCTTTATAAGCCCAATGGAGGCCTGTTGGGGGTAGAGCTAAGGCCAGACCTTGGTGCTTGAGGCCCACCTCTCCACAGTGTTATGAACCATTTAAGGGTTCCTTATGCCATGACTTCCTCATTTCAACAAGACTCATAAATATCTCATACAGATCTCATGCCATTTTGAGAATGGACCATTTTGAGCAGTTTACAGACAGGTTCAGGGATTTTTCCAACATATAAATATGTAGAGGTTTGAAAATCTTGCACATATTTAGTTTGAAAATCCAGCGTTGTTACTGTATACCAATGTTTACAATATGGAAAAACATAATACCCTCTCTTTAATTAAAATGTCATACCATACCCCTCTTTAATGTTGATTCACATGATAGAGAAAACTGGCCCTTTATCTCCATTGGTGTTGTGCCCTTTTCAGGTATGCAGGTCTGTGTTGTGGATGCAGCAGTTCTACTGGAGGCTGGCTGGACAGACATGGTCCATGAGATCTGGGTCACCATCATCCCAGAGGAGGAGGTTGGTACCTGCTCTCTTTGATTTGACTAACAGAGTCACTGAAGCTTGAGTGATTGGGGAAAATGTAACACTGTGATGTTTTAACATGTCCTGTTATGTAATGTGCAGAGCTTTGATGTAAAACAGAGTCATGGTCAGTTTTTTTAGGAGGCAAACTGTGTTTCTTAAGTGAGAGTACTGGCAACAGGAAACAGCACCTGAAAGGGTACAGGAAGAGAAAAGGATGGGTGGAGAAGTGACCAGTCAAAAGGTTTAGTGTTGATGTAGCCATGCATGATAGAAACACTTGGGGGCGCCAAAGTTGTGGATATTGGTATTAATTCTTCACCCATGTGGCTTAAAAGAGGTGAAGACAGCTTCTATGTTGTGTTTATTAAGATAAACAATAATATAAGCACTGTAATCATGCATTCTGTCAAACGGTCAGCAGGGGGCAGCTGCACCAGTTCCATCTACTTGCAGGCAGTTATGGTCCCCCTTTTGTGTCGTCTTTTTGCTTTAATAATTTAACACTTCACTCCTCCTCCACTTCTCAGGCAGTCTTGAGGATAACAGAGCGAGATGGTGTCAACACAGAAGACGCCCTGCGCCGGCTTCAGAGCCAGTGGCCCAACTCCAAGCAAGTAGAGCACGCCAATGTAGTGCTGAGCACACTGTGGGAACCGGAGGTCACTCAGAAACAGGTCAGACACTCATCACGTCAGCTGACTTGGCTGCACAGACTGAACTTTTGTGACAACTCCGTCATTGTCTTTTCTTTTGAAGGTACTAAAAGCTTGGGATCTCCTGCAGAAGAGAATCCAACAGAGGCTCGAGCAGCAGTAGGAACACGTCTGTGCCAAGAGACGAGACATGACGTCAGCTGTGACGGATGCATACCGAGCCAACATGTGACACGTCCAGGGACAGATACGACACTGATCCTCATGAGCAAAACGCTGCCTTAGAAAGAAGTGAGGCGGTTTCTGTGCTGTGACAGCGCACCCTCACTTCTTCGCCTGAGATCCAGTGCCTGATTGACTTTTAACACGTTTTTAAACTGTAGTTTTATTGTAAGATGTTATACCTACAGGTGGGTGGATGACGAAAGAGAAATTCGTGAATTATCCCTAGACAAGCTTAAATTCATCTTCTGAATTTATGAAGTGTAGTATGATTATAAGTGTGGGTCTGTTGTCATCCAAAGATACTTTTACAAATAGCACGCCTATAAATGGTTACTGGGGTTGAAACGACTGTACTGAGACTCAATGACAATGATATCTGTAATCTGTTAGTGGCCATTTCAATGTTAAAGCAATGAAAATGAATGTAGCTTATAAAAGCAGCTAATATTAAGGGAAAGTTGAGATACTGAACGATGTCTGATTGCCACTGTTGTGTCAGAGAATGATATGTTGTGTTTACCTTTGTGTAGATGAAGGGTAGGGAGATTATATACGACTCGGAAATTATGTAACGATTATAAATGTACCAAACAAGGGTTGGTAAACATATCTAATGTAGGTGCAGAGATTTTGTAATATCACAGGAAGATAATGATAAAGCACTCGCTAATAAAGGAAAAAACAATGTTACTAAGATGTTTGACTGGTTGATCAATCAGTGAATGCAAAAAAGCTCTTTAAATTTCAAAGGTTGCTTCGATCAGCCATCACATAATCATTAAAAACTACAGTCATGACAAATTTTATGTTATGTTATGTTATGTTGAGATTCAGAAATTAAAACAATGTTTACAAGATACTGTCTCGGGTCTTTAGCTGTACTATCACTATTAAATGACTGTCCAACAAAGTCGCTCAAGTGCAACATGATCACTGATGATCAGAAACCACTGAATGGCTCTTGCTTGAAAAGCATTGCCAACCTGCTGCAGGCTAGTGCCAGTGAGTTTTTGGCAAAGTTAGACAAAACTACACAGACAATTTTTATCAGTGGTGCTCAGGTTCTCATTCAGAATCAGAATAATACTTTTTTAACTCCAGGGGGAAATTTGGTGTCACCAGCTCCTCATTGCACAGTACAAATGAGGTAATAACGTACACAATGATATGAAATAAAACAAAAAAATAAATAAAGTGTGCCATAAATAAACTGTAAGTGAAAAATAGTAACAAGTACCAAGAAAGTGTATTTACAAAATAAAGCAATATTTATATAATGAATGTGACAAGATGAGTCAATTTAAGATATGGGAATCATAAAGGACAGATATTACACGTTAAAGTTATATAAACATATTGCACGTGATGATAATAGTTGTACAGTCAAGGCTTGAAAATCGGTCTCAGTTAAATAAGTGTGACCATGTTAAGAGTCCAGCGTCCATCGGCCAGTTTTTCAAAGGTAATCTGATCAGATTTTAGTTATCAGATTGGATTACATTTTAATAAATGGGTCGTTCAAATGGGAAGGAAGGATTTTGAAATCAGATGAGATCATGTAATCCAATCCTGGGGCCAGTTGTTTAAAGAATTTAAACTGGATCACTGTGATCCGGATTTGGGAATCCCATTTTCTGCTATCCAGGATCGAATAATCCATCTCAGTTTTTATGCAGGTTTTTCAAAGCAACACTGGATTGGATCACTCTGATCCAGATACACAGTTTTCAAGAATACCAAATCTGGATTACCAGTGCTCTAAATGGGACAATGTATCACAATGTGGGCTACCAGCTCTGTGAAGAGCAACAGGAATAAGAGCCAAGACTTTATTCAAGAGTTTCTGACTTTGAGACAAAACACAAAAATGACGACCAATAGTTAACAAAATAAATTGTGTTCAGGAAAAATAAAATACACATGGTACTTGCATGTATTGTCCTGCTCAACATCTCCACCAGGCTCAGTGTCCCTCTATGCGCTGATGTCTCTGGTCCACCTGAACCTGACAAAGAACCAGACCAACCTCTGGCCTTCTGTCATAGTGATGGATGTAATTATAATGTTTCTTTTTTTGTTTTGTTGTTGTTGTTGTTTTGTTTTGTTTTTGTTTTTTGACAGGTTAATCTCTGATGATTGTTTCTTTGAAACTAATAAACAGTGATGAATGACAGAAAAATTAAACATATTTTTGGGGGGTTTGTTATTGAAATCTGTTTGGGGGATTATTTAACAGGGACAAGATCATTTTTATTTCATTCTTAAGTAACTGTACTGAAAGGCTTCATTGGTAGACTGTGTCTACTTTATCTACTTTATTACTGCAATTGTTAAACAAGTCAAGTGTTAAATATCCCCTGTTGGGATCAGGGTAATCCTGATCAGATTACTTTTGAACAACTTGCCCCTAGTTTAATTCTGGATCAAGTCTTCAGTTTGTGTTGTTTAAAACTTTTCAGTCGGATTTGGATCACTTCATTTAATATATTTTCGAAACTGATCTGTCAGGCTGAGACCCATCAAAACCGGGAGGCCCCAAGACCAACACAAGATCAAAGACTGTCAAGGCCGTGACAAGACTGAGACCATGTCTCGTGACCAAGACCGATCTCGAGAACTACAAGTCTAGCTGTACTATGAATGATAATGGGTTTTTTAGAAACAGATCGGCATTTCTTAAGTTTGACTGATGTCAAGTTGTAAGCATGAACTAGTGCACCATACAGTAAAACTGTCCATCACAGGGCTGTGCCCTTCTAGTCCTGGTCCTGCAGGAGGCTAACAAACACAAATAATCTGCAAACTTTACAATGAACCTTGAATCTTGCGTGCTCTGTTCATGTACAGCACAAAAAGTATGAGCTTGTAGAATAAGTCACGGCATCAGACAATGTGCTTTTGACACTGTGACCTCATAGCCAGGTACCTCAGAGAGCCAAGGCTGCATACAGTTAGAAGCTGACCAGAAACCAACAAAACATGAACGAGCATGAGTCCTCATTCCTATTAAGTGTAAAACCACCACATTTAGCAGAGTTGCTGTGATATCTTCCACACCTTTGGGATGGTAGTAAGCAAATTGAAGGCATCAGTAACTCTCTGTGTCATCCAAAAAATGCTCTTCTCTGCTGTAGTCTGAAAAAATAAGTTACTGAAGACGGGAGTTGAAGAAAGAAGGTGTAGGTCTTATACCCGATTCATAAATTAATCTAAAAATAATAACCAGCAGATTCATCAATTATCAAACTAATCACTATTTGAAGGCTTAGCAAGTGGTAAAATGTACAAAGTGAGTTTATAATGCATCAGTTTGCTATCTGGGCTGTTTGGCTTGGAGGTCAGAGAGATTTTTCTGGGAGGTGTCGTCAGTCTTTGGTGTGAAGAGATTTAAGAAAAACTGTCATTAATTATGAAAAATATGGGGAAAAAAATCAAATTGGGTCAAATGCTTTGTTGTAAAATTCTTCCTTTAATATAAATGTTAAAACACAACCATATCAAAATGTGCAATATGAACAAACTTTATGTGACCTTTGATTCAGTTTGTCGAGCTTTGCTTCAGCCCCAACTTATCAATACTTCATAACTAATACAACAAAACATGGTGCATTACTTGAACATATTCAAAGAACAATAAAATAAAATAAGAAATAAGTGCACTGGTGTGGTGATTTGTGAATCAAAGGGCTCTGTATGTGTCAAACCATTTCATCCATAAACACTTCCTGTTCACCTTGAAATCCTGTGAGCAGCCTTTTGTGTTGCAGTGAAAAATAGTCTCTCCATGACCTAAAAAAAAAAACTCCAAACTTCATTGAGACTTCTGTCACATCGAACTCTTACGTGGCTTCCTCCACTCTCAGCTTGGCCGAGCACGTTGCCTCCCCCAGCTTGTTGCTGGCCTTACACACATACACCCCAGAGTCTGATGGCTCCAAATCAGCCAGAACCAGAGAGCAGAGCCCTTCATGTTGCTCCATGGTCACTCTGCTGGATTCAGACACTGGCTTCTGGTTCTGCAGCCACTTCACTTCAGGCTGTGGGTAGCCTAAATGTGAAAGAACAAGATTTTAGACACAAGCTCACAAAGTAACTCTGAAATATGACGCTAATGCTTGTTTGTTTAATCGAGACCAGCCAGGTGTTCAGTTCTTGTTTAGTCTTTGGTGTTTCTTTCCCACAGAATGACAAACATGATGTTTTTCCAGCCTAGTTTTTATTTGGTTACCATTTTAACTTTCTTACGTACTTAGTTTTTGCAGTGTATTAGCTTACTCTTAAGCTACATTCATTTGTCAAAAGAGAAAAGCAGCAGATACACCACAGTGTTTGTGAAATACTGTTATCAAACTAATGCAGTTTTCTGTTTGTCATGCATCTGTTTACAGTGGCCCTTAAGTGCAAACCACAAAAGTAAATAACTAAACACATCAGCATTAAGCTTCCCTAAGAGGTAGGTACCAGTGGTTCACTAGTGACCAGGAAGTTGAAATTTGTTGTTGTGTGTACTTATTTGTGGTTGTGATTTGCACTTCAGGGCCACTGTATTTCTTTCATGTCTATGGTTACTTTCCTCATGTTATTTTGTTTTGTTTTGTTTGCTTACAAGGGATTCCAGTAATGTTTATTTTGAGGGTATTATTTGTTTTCTAATAATATTTCTGATAACATTTCTAATGGCTGCTTTCCCATACATCTGATTCTGTAGATGGAAACTAGCTTTTTGGGGAACTCTGGCATATTTACAGAAATGTCGTTAATATGCACTGTTGGGCTGGAGGCGCAGGTTGCACAGTTCATCAATTTGTAATTGAGGCTAATCTGCTTTTCTAAACAGGCTAGTAATTCACTTTTAATGAATTCTGCAAGTAGCTAAAATATTTTACACCAGGTTTTTTAAATGGTCATTTCCTAGTCATTTTTTTTTATATTTATCAGTTCTACTTTTATCTATGAGCCTGTAAACACACTCAGGTCTTCAGACTGTGTGCCAGAATTTTTTTTTTTTTTTTTCCTGTCATTTTTTTTTTTTCCTGTCATTTTTTTTTTTTTTTTTTTAAGCTTATAAATGTTTCAGAATTTAAACATTTAGAAAGCAAAATTAAGACTGATCTTGTCAGTCTGGCTGTTAACTGATTTTGATTCTATTTTAATGAGTTCAAAGATGAACCTGTATTAAAGTCATATAATTTGAACCTTTTATATTTGAACCTTAACACTTGCCATATTGTTGTGAAGAACCAAACGTTGTTTTACAGCAATTATTTTTAACAAGAGAGAATAAAGAGTTTAAAAAACGGCTTTCTGAATGTGCATATTTGATTAGCTTTGGCTAGCTGTCAGGAAGTAAAGTTGAAGGCTGATAATTATCTCCATGGTTTACTCTCTATCCTTTCATCTCAGTGGTTGATTCCTTGTGGATGTAATGATATGAATCACAGCAGCATGAGTTCAGCTTCTTTAGCTCTCTCTCTACTACATGAACGTCTAACACAGGACTGTTCTTCTTGCCTAAGGCTTCAGTGGCATCAGGGCTTTATTTAATGAAGTGGATCTCACTCCTGTCAGCCTACCATTGACGACGCATGTTAGCCGAGCAGTGGCTCCTTTGGTCAGAGTGACGTCCTTCAGGGCCTGCTGGAAGCGTGGCTCACTCTGAAGCTGCTTCTCCAGTGACTGGATGGCCTCCTCTGCCTCTTGGCTCCAGCCTGGCTCTGCATGAGAGGCAGGATGGTGACAAATGAAAAAGGAAAACAAGGCTTTACAGATCACACGACGTGAAACTTGAAATGACAATCTGAACCTCTGAGTCATCTGCCATATGTAGTCTGATGTAGCTGTAGGGTTTTGGGGGGACATTGTGTATGCATGAATATGTGTGGGTCTTTTTATCTGTCTTACCCTCTGAGGAGCTGCCAGGGGAGTCTGGCCTGCTTGAGAGGTTAGCCATCCGCTGTAGGGCCAGAACAGCCTTTCCAGTTTTCTAGAAGTTAAAGGACAAGTGGCACTGGATGACGAAGTGCACTGGCTTCAGGTTGTTATAGGATAAAGGAGTGAAATGTGTTCATAGGACACATTGATAAGAGAACTGTACATCTTGTTCGAGCTGAGCTGACAGCTGTGTGGTTATGTTACCTTCCATTTGCGTCTAGCTAGGAAGTGTTTCATCTTCCCCTTGTTGAGGGACTTGGTGGGTCTTCGGCTCAGGGGGGTGAAAGAGACCATCCAGGGGTGGGCGAGGGCCTCGGTACACGACAACCTACATCTGGAGTGAACATGGACAAAGAGTCAAGTCTGTAAAACGCTGCCAGCAGCTCACTGTGATGGATTATCTGATACATAAATTAGTCTCTTTGACTCTGGAGGAGCATACTTTATAGTTTGGTGAGATGCAAATTAGCAGTAAATGCTTTGAAATGTCACAGGGAAAAAGTTGCTCCAGTCGTGACATTATCAACCAGGGAGAATTAAAGCATCTTACACTTTTCTTGTGTTTTATTTCCAAGGGAAATTTCTGGAAGCTAATCACAACAAAAGGGTACAAGAAAGTAGAATAACCTCCTGTCTTTCTTCAGCAGGGAGCTGATGAAATCTTTAGCCTGATCAGAGATGTCTTCAAAACTCTCCTGGTCAAACTCGTAGGAGGCAGCCGTCACCAGCGCCAAAGTCTCTGCATCGCTGTTTCCTTGGAAGGGGGATTCTCCGCTGAGCCTGAGACACAGGAAATCAGACATTAATGCTCCTGTTAGCAAATCGTCATGAGTTTTTAGCTTTTTGGCCTGCTCTGGTAAAATCGCTTAAAAAGTTAGCCAAAAGGATCATGCTATATCAAGAGGGTGACTTAAGCCATTTTATTTCTAGCTTACGTCAAAATGTTAAATGTGTGACTTGGGACAATTTAACAAGCTTTCATGATGGCAGCTGCTTCAAGAAGAAACCGAAACTTAAGTGCAGGATAAGCTGTAAACATGATTCTTGAATCAGTTTCTACTGGTGAGTGATTAGGTTCACTATCATAAAGGCTATAGGGTTTAATGTTGTGTAGTAATTTAGTCTAAATTTCACAAATTATAGTTTCACTATAAGTTTAGCTACTAATAGCTAGCTACCTATTCCTGGCCAGCCCACTTATTTCTGTAAATAAGCAATTTAACATTAACCAGCTAGGAATAGGAGAAGGGGTAGCATTAAATAAGCTGATTCTTCTTCCTACTCCTTTTCAAACATGTCAAAATCGTTTCAATTGTTTTGGGGGTTCCTTTTTTGTTGTTGCCGTTTTGTTTTCCCTGGTTGTTTTTTTTTTTTTTTTTTGGATTTCTTTCTCTATTATTATTATTTTCGTGTTTTAATTTGTTCTTTTCCCTGTTGATTTTCTTTTTTTTTCTTTTTGTATTATGTTAACATGCTCAAAATAAAGTATTCACTCATTCATTCATAAATGAGCACAAGCCAATAATACCCCTTAAAGCTATGGTGTATGATTTGGAAGCTTTGTACATCTTAATAACACCGTTTATAGGGCTGTCATGGTCCTATGGTCAAATTTACACAATATAAAGACCAAAAAGAACAAAAAAAATCCATTCAGTTTATCCACTGCAAAGCTGCATACTAGTTGACCAATCCGAACCGCGCATGCCCATGAGTCCATCCAATCCCCTGTCTCCCTCGCTTCGCACCATACTGCCCATGGTCCCACCTTGTCCTTCCCCACTACCCCTCTCACGTCAGCTAGCTGCTAAGCTACCAAAGCGTCATGGAGCCAGAGAAGACCAAAACCAGGAAGCTGTTACTGTTACCCTCCACAGGGAAGGGAAGACAACGAAAAAGTTTCAAGGAAAAGACTGAAGCAAGGAAGAATTATGAGCGATACAGGAGCCAACAGAGACTGAATATTGGAGAAATGTATGACCGGTGGAAAAAGTTCCAGAGGGATTTGGGACTGAAGACTGACGCAGAGACAGCTGAGTTTCTGTTGAACAGGTAATGACTTTGTTTACCACAGTGGAAGATGTCAGCTGAATAACTCTGGTTAGTCTGTGCCCATACTGGCTAATGACTGAACGCTGCTGGTTGGAACGGGTCGGCTCTGTCAATAGATTTTAGCATAAGTTAGCCATACATCTTTAACATTGTAAACTGAGCTGGTGAAGACACGCTGAGAAAGGTAAAGCCTCGCACACAGTCGGTTCTGCTCTGATCAGCTGGCAGTGGCAACGCCAGACCTGCTTCACCGGCTAATTCATGGTTTTGATCACGCCGGTCCAATTGAAAAAGCTACCACTGTGTGTTACAAGGAGGATGACTGTCTTGTTTGTTACATTTTCTGGAACAAGGAGGGGAGGGGTGAGTGAGGCTGCGTTTTTCAAATGTGTCTCATCAGCCAAACTGGGTTTCAGATCATAGACCATAGCTTTAAAGCTTTAAAATTAAAGAAACATTTCTGCCTTTTCATAGGAGATGTACAAGTATGCCTACTCAGCGTATGATTAACCTGACATTTGTTTTATTTAGTTTGGAGTTATTTACGTTTTGAGTTTGCTTTACGGAATTAAAGAACAGTTAATGATCAGGTTTCAAAAAGTTCTCATAAGTTCAATAACAGTAAAGGGACTGCCTCTTTACCAACTTGATTTACCTGACATTTGTTTAATTTAACTCAAGGTAATTTTAGTTTTGAGTTTGCACAATGGAGACTACAATGTTAGAAAAATTGGCCTAAGTCATTTTATTCTTGAATGTTAAATGATTGATACACATCCATCCACTGTGAAAGCCCTTTTTGATTGAAATGATTAATAAATATCACGTGCTTTGTATTTGATGAAGTTTTTTGTGTTTTCCAAAAAACTTGTAAAAATGACTTAGGCCATTATTTTAACAGGATGACAAAATATAAGGGTGATGTTTGTTCATAAGAAGCATGGTACAGCTGTGGGGCTGTAGTAACAGAATAGTGCCATGTGATGGCGCCAAACCTGCATTTGTGGACTAGATGTTACAGGCTTTAGCTTTGATTTGCTAAATCCAAGATGTTTCATCCACTTATTTGACTTTTCAAACAAATTTTCTTTAACTGATATTAGCAAAATTCAAAAATATCCACAGAATTATCAAGAATTTGCGCTTTTCAAAGTTTTTCGTGCATCACATCCCCTGTTTGAATTCAATATGGTTTCTACATAGTGTCTCTTGTTCCTCTTACAAGATGAAGCAGATTACTCCGATGCTCCACACGTCCGTCTCCAGGCCCACCGGCTCGTAGTTGATCACTTCAGGCGCCACAAACTCCGGCGTGCCGTGCATCACCATGAGAGGTTTACCCTCCTCTACAATAAAAGAAAACACATCAGGACGGTCTCAGTCGGTTTTGTTTGTGAATCTTTTTACAGACGGCTTGAGTCATCTCTAAATAAAGCCCCCAGTTTGGAGCTGCTGTCTCGAGCATCAGCAAATTTTCTGCTCCAGTCGGCTTCAGAGGTTGTTGCCTATTTAGAGACTTATTAGACATCCAGGAATATAGGAGTAACTATATGTGTGCAACCATTGTTTTTTGTCAACAGAAAGCATTTCATTCACGCTGCTCAGCATTCACTCCTGCCTTATAAGGACTTCTGAGTTTCCCTGTATTGTGACTTTCACAAGAAAAAAAACACAGGATATGTCTTTCGTTTAAAGTCACACTGGGAGAATTACCCCCTCTCCCTGGTGAGAAACTATAAAAAGTTCAATTCAATTCCCGCTGTGAGACTCCACCGAGCTCATGATGACACAGATCTGCGTCCTCACCCAGTTTGCTGGCCAAGCCGAAGTCGATGATCTTGATCTGTGTGCCGGTGGTGTCCACGCAGACGATGTTCTCTGGTTTGAGGTCCAGGTGGACGATGTTCTGCTTGTGGACGTACCGTATGCCCTCTAGGATCTGCTGCATGTAGCGGGCGCTGGTGGGCTCTGTGTGCTCGAAGTTGTCGTCTACGATGCGTTCAAAGAGCTCCCCGCCTGCGATACTAAACACAGAAATGACACAGTTACCATAAATAAATCTTCATCAAAAAACAAACAGTCAATCTCTGAAGACGTTCCAGAAACTCTCAAAGTACTCACTACTCCATGACCATGACCAACTCTGGACGGGACTCATAGGCAGCCAGACACTGGACCAGCTTTGGATGGTGAAGACAGTTCATGATTTCGATCTCTTTGCGAGCTGCCTCCCTGTCCTTGGAGGTCCGGGCTCGGTAGAACTTCCCTGCACAGTCCTGCTTCGTCTCTTTGTGGCTCAGCCGGTAAACCTCGCCAAACTTCCCACTGAAAATGATTTATCCACAACATTCATCAGGCTTGTGTTTTCCCATCTTTAGGAAACGTGTTTTAATCTGAAAATCCACACTTACACTCCCAGCTTCTCGTGCACGTTGTAGTGATCCCTGACCTTATGTTGGGTGTCAACTGTCACTGTAACATATGACTCAGGCGCTTCCTTTTTCTGCTCTTCACACACAAAAAGATGACACGTAAGCACATGGCACTGAACGATATCTAAAACCCCCTCAATCCTTTTCTCATATCACTTACTTGCAGTTGCCATCCTGACACACACAGACTCCTGGCTCGGCTCGCCGACCCCCGCTGAGTTGTACGCTCTGACACGGAAGCGGTACAGCCCCTGAGGCTCCAGGCCCGAGCGGACGTGGTAGGATGTGCTCTTACAGCGGCTTGCGACTTCAGTCCAGCTCTCACCTTCCTCCTGCCTGACCTCTACAATGTAGCCCAACACGGCCGTGCCTCCATCAAAGCTGGGACCAGTCCAGGACAGGACCAGGGACTGAGTGGTGAGCTGGGACACGACAGGCTGGGATGCAGGAGGGTCTGGCCGGTCTAAGAAGAAATTTGCAAACATAGATTAAAAAAACAGCAAGATTATGCATCATAGAGAGTGGAGTGACTAATCTGCAATAAAACCATTGATAAAACAAAATTCACAGGAGGTTTTCAGGTACAGGAAATGCACCGTCTCATGTCTAATCTTAAAGCTTGAAATTCCTAAATACTCAAGAGCAGATCTATGGTTTTCTCACCAATGACACTCAGGGACACTGTGTGCTGAGCAGAGCCTTTCCTGTTTCGAACTATGACCGAGTATGAACCCGTGTCCTTCACACAGGCCTGAAAGATCTCCACGCTGCTGTGACTCACACTGCTCCTCACAGACATCCTCGGCCCTTTGACCACCACCTGAGGATAAACAAAGTGAAGGAGTCAGGACGAGCTTGAAGAAACACCGATTCAGAGTGAGGCTCTGCTGTTTCTACCTTATCTCTGTTGAAAATCCAGCAGCAGGCCACAGGAACAGAGCTGCTCCTGAACTCACAGTGCAGTGTGGCCTGCTCTCCAACTCGAACCTCCACCTGCTCAGGCGGGTTACTAAACTCTACAGGAGGTTCTAAGAAGAAGAAGAAGGGCTTTTTGAAACAACATGATTCAAAGACAGCTTAACTTTAAACCCCACTCTGTAGCAACAACTTTTCTTTACCTTGGCTGGAGGAGAGTTCCCCGTCGAGGCTTGTGCTCCTGACGTCTGTGGACTGTGAAGATGTAGGTGGACTAACAGGTGTGCGCGCTGCAGGAGGCAAAGTTAAAAAGAATCCAACCAATCAGGTGAGAGCAGTCAAGTTTGGTTGCGACGGCTCCAGCAGGGGCACCATTTTCAGGAACTAGAAACAGCATGGCTGTTCTCCAACCCGCCTACTGCATACTGCCTACTGCTTTAACATGTAGTATGAGGTCTGACTGCTCTGCTGGGTCTGTTTTGTCTTATACTACTCTGGTTTCAGTTTCAGAAAGCTGAACTACAGCTGAAGGACTTTTTTTTTTATCTTATTATAAATGTTCAGAACAAAAAGTGGGATCTAGATAGATCTGGACATTTTAGATATTAATATGCAACGAGGTGACCAGATAGAGTATTTAACATAAGATACAAAAACAATACAATAACAGTTAAGTTAAATAAAAAGGTAAATAAAAAAATAAATAAATAAAGCAAGGAAAGAAAATGGTTATTAAATTGGAGTTCTTTCCAGTAAATTTATAGGTTTATTTTCCTTGTCCTTTCATTATTTGCAATGGTTTAAAGTACATATAAACATGCAGTTTAAATTTTATTACAGCAGAATCACTATGTTTAACTTTTAATCTCAAACCAAAAATTACATCATTTATTAAAACATAAATCTGGGGGGGACTGACTTTTTATTTATACAGCTGATAAAGAAAACACTTTCATATAATCTGTGTATGGTTTAAAAAAGTGAATAGGCGTAGTGAGCATGACACTAATTCAGGTTAGATCTTAGGATGCATGTTTACTTCCTGTTACTGTAGAGTGCTGTGCTACTGTATGACACCACTGAATGCTTGTCATCCAAACATCCAACACTGTTCACTTTCATTGTTGAATGTTAATGTTTTTAATTGTGGCCTGTTTTTTTTGCACGCTGGGCACGATTAAATTTACAACAATGTCCTTTAAAGATGGGATGACAGCTCTTTCAGCCATCTCCACACCACTGTTGTGTGGGGTACGAGAGATAAAACATGTTGAATGAATTAAAAATCAATCTCTTATGATGAAGTTATCTATATTTGTTTGTGTGTTCAGTGATGAAAGTCAAAATTCTGCTGGAAGACCTGAGATATACTGATGTATGGTAACTGCTAGCATAGCCATACGATTTCCTCTTTGAATGTTAGCATCAAACTAGCGCTAGGTTGTATATCATTTTGGTACATTAGTAGCTACCAGTTCTAGACTTCTAGCTCAGGCTAGCTCATGTTAGCAAATTACCTTCAAAGCTCCAAAGAAATAAAAACATGTAGATTTTAAAGCCTTATACAATTTGCCACATGACGTTGTACTTGATACCTAGACGATTCTCCGTATATCATTGACAGACACTTCAGGCAACTCCAGCAAACATCTTATCAATTTAAACTCTGCCTCATAACACTGTCTACTGTCATTTTCTAATGTTTCTTTCTGTACCCAGAAACACCCAAGCAACTCCACACCAAAGTGGAAGTGATCCGTGCGTAGACTCTAACAGTGGTTTATATGGTCTTTAAAGAAATTTGTATAAGTAAACACATTAGCACTTTAAGACTAGAAGTGACAACATTTAACAGTGTGTCTTTCTCATTACTTCACTTCTATCTCAAAGACTGTCAAAAGTTAGTGTTGTTGTATTGTGGTTATAACCCCAACTCATTCCAGTGGGCGGTGATAATTATCCCCATCTACACCTAATCCTGAGCGCCACCCATATACACAAACAACGTTAGCACCGTGCATTGTGGGAAACAGTTTTCCCAGTAGACTGGTCCGTTGCACACTGAGAAATTTTCCTGGATCAGAAGGAAACCAGTAGGAATTTTTGGCATGCTTCAGATTTTGCAAGCTTTTGCACACTGCCTACGACAGACTGGCTTTCAGCCAAATCAGCAGGCAATGTGGGTGTAGTAGGTGGTTTGGATAACAGTTTAGCAATATTTTTTACAGACAAACAAAAAAGCTAAAAGATTCTTTCATCTACAAAGATTTTTAAGATATTCCAAAAAGGGACTTACCTTTGTCATTTTTCTTAATTTGCTGCTTTTTTCCATCAAATCCTGAGGACGACTTATTTTTTTCAGGTGCTGTAGCTTTAACTGTGTCCTCCTTGTGGTTCCTCCCTGTGGGGATTCCCTCTGTTGCTGCTGCATTGTAAACAGAGTGAACAGCTTTAATACACACAGATGTTCAGGGTTCAGTTAAAGTGCTCTGAATGTTCTCTCTTAACCTGTGACACAGCACTTTTTTACTGTGCCCCAGCAGCACTCTCCTATGCAGGATATTATTATGATTAATAATTACTGAAATTATTTCATGCACAGGCAGTTGTTGCTTCCAGATAAGAGCTTTGCTTGGCATTTATTCAAGCAAAGTTTCCTGACTCATAATTGTGTGTAGGATGGAGGAATTTAAATCATATTTTGAATGTATGGTAATAAGTCAATTACCATTGTGTTGCCGGGAAACGCTCACAGGCTGACTTCCTGTGATAACACCTTTAGATGTAGCATCACTTCCTTTACAGGCTGTCTGGCCACTAGGTGGTTTGATGTGAGGCCTTTCCCGCGTCAGGATGGGGCTACGTCTGGAATCTGAACAGAGAAAAGGAGGACAATGGGCTTTGTTTATCAAGATGTTTCACTGGAATTTTAAGTGTTTCACCGCTGACCCATAACAATATATTAGTGCACATGTTTGTCATGCAAAACAGGTTTTAGAGGTCTTTTTGCCCTGAAATCATAGTATCTGATCGAAAATTGAATAAACTGTAAAGCTCAAATGAGGATATATATATATATATATATATATATATATATATACAAAAAAATATTATATCACATCATTTTAATCTCTCCTCTGCTTAAAGGCTTTAATGCGTTAATTAGATTAATTAATGACATGAGCTCTAAGATGTACTATGTAGTGGTTTTAAATTACAGGACTGTGGCTAGTAGACAGAATATATGTTTAAAAGTTTCTAAAGTTGACAGTCTCAGCAACATGAAAAACAAACAGGTTGAATAATAAATGTTGGTGACCTGAGTTAGACCAGCAGCATCAGTTTTGACTATTTTTTAATGGATGTATATGGATGTTTAAACAAACTTTGAGTGATATTTTTCTGTCTCTATACACAATACTATACACTGATGCACAGTCCAGTTGAGTAAATCTGAACCACCTGACTCACTTTTAGAGGATGACATGAAACCCTGAACGTGGGAAGACATCCAGTAGTCCACTAAAAGGTCAGTCAGAGACTGCTTTTCTACCCATGTCAGAATCTATGTCCCAGTTCAAAAGCAGCGTCCTTCATAGGGCAAATTTGAAGACTGATTACGTCACTGCGGCACATCAAAGGCCGGCTTCAAAGGCTCCTTCAAATGTGCCCTGGTGTCCTCAAACTGTGAAGGAAACATCAGATGTATTCTTTGCAACCTAGCTAAAAGTCTGTTTCTCAACTCTTGCTAGCATAAACTCCCAAGCAGGCTGAATCGTCCATGTCAATAATTAATATTTGATTTGTAGCTGATACCTAAATTCAAACAAACTTGAAACTATCAAAAATGATGCTAATTTTGAATAAGCTGATGCTAGCTTATTATTAGCTATTTAGACCACTAGGTCTTGGGACTTAGTAGACTGTCTCGTTTTAGTTGAGCCTGAGCTGTCTACGATACTTGGCTCTACCATACCCCTTTACAAACGAGTTGGTGCTAGTGCTAGTTCCAGGCTAGTCTTTTGGTTGGCCCAATTCACTGTGTTTCCGCTGACAAAACACCATCTCCATGTTCTAAAAACTGGTCCTTGAAAAGTACCAACTTGTTTCTGGGCCAGAATGAAGCACCCACTACACCAGAGGCTGGTTGGAGGGGTTATTGTAACCAACAGCCAGGTGTTGAAAACCACCATTTTAAAAAAAGAAAACTGCAGAGTGAGTTGAGTTTGATTTTGTTCAGTTTTCTCTTTCAAAACTTGAAATGTAGGGAAAACTTAAGCAGCAGTAGTCGAAGGAAGAGACACAGTGCTTCCTGGCACCATGGCTATAATTGATTGGAGCCTCAAAGTCATATCCTATGTATGAAAAGCTCAAGTGGGAGATGGCTGTAGCAGGATGAGTATATGTTATTCTCATTATACGTGGTTTTATTATTAATCATGTTTAGTTTATCCACTTGAAACCAAATGATTATTTAGTGTTACTAATTGGGAATGTGCAGGTGAATGAAATCTAGAATAATTCATGAACCAGTAACGTATCAATTGCACTTCATTTTGCTGACTACTCGGTGTCCTACTCCAATGGAAGCCTTGAGTAATGAAATATGTTTCGAAAGAAGTGTCAGGGCTTCAACAAAGTCTCAGTCAGCCATTACATAAGACTGATCATCTGTTGCAGTTCGGTTTTTTCCACTCCAGGAAATTAGCATAATAGGCTAGCTTATTTGGTCTCGGGGTTTTGAATGTGAAATTAACGATGGCTGTGGAATGACAACTTTATTCCACTGGGGGAATGTACACCTTGGCAATTCTAAAGTTAGCTAGTAGCTTAAAAAGCTATTTGAGCTGGGTATCTTGAGTAGCTTTTTTAGCTACCTGCTAACTTTAATCATGTATCATCTGTTTTTTAAGGCTTTGAATGTTAGCTGAATAATGGCTGTTGATTCTACACCTGAATATAGACAGAGTTAATGTTAGCAGGTAGCAGTAAAATGCTAGCTTAAAGTCTCCTGTTTGTTTTTGTGGTTTTGATAGCTTGCTAAATGATTCCTTTTGAGTGTTAGCTTGCACTTAGTAGAAATAAAACTTTTTCTGGCAATGGTGAGGGCCTGTTACAGGAAAATGTCTGAAGTAACTAAACTCTTCAAAGAGATAACTGCTGCTAAGATTCCACAACTCCATCCATCCATAATAACCCATCCACGTTGCTTCAGCTATGCTGCCAAATAGCTGCAGTGTAATCACTCTTGAAAGATGATCCATAGTTTAAAAAATTGGGGCTAATGTGTTTTCAGTTTTTACGAAACATCAAGAAAGTTCACAGAAACTTACGTGACACTAATTCAGATTTTCTTTATGGCTTTGGCACCTTATATGCTAACATGCCATAACAAACAAATGCACATAAATGGATGGGTGGTATTTAGCCAATCAGATCTCTTAGCTGTGTCTACTGGAGTGTGTTCCAGTTGTTAGGACTGGCGATTGTGACATGGTGTTTACAAGGCTTTTCCCACCACATGTGTGTTTGCACATGTGTTTGTTAGCGCTGGAATGTCCGGCAGGGTGGTTGATGGGTGGTCACCAGTGGATGGAGGAATGCCATTAGTTTGTGTGTGTGTGTGTGTGTGTGTGTGTGTGTGTGTGTGTGTGTGTGTGTGTGTGTGTGTGTGTGTGTGTGTGTGTGTGTGTGTGTGCGCTTTAAGTGAAAGAGCAAAGCCACATTGCATGCCATGCTGATGTGCCTGAGGACATTCCTGACAACACATATCATAATGATAGTGTTATAAAGGGGGATGCACCAACAATAATATTTGAAGAGCAGCAACTTGACAGAGGATTAACAGCATCACTCACTGGTTAGCTAACAGAAACATCCCTGGTTTCCTTGAAAGAGTCTTGTAAATATTTATAGAGGATAAAAGTTTGATTTGCTTCTTGTGATACTAAATGGTCTATAAACCAATGTTTCTTTACATTAGTAATACAAGCTGCCAATAAAAAGGTCTTAAACTCAACTTCCTGTTTGTTATGTGATGTTTACCTGTTGCAGATGAGAGCTCTGGTTTGTTGTTTCCCAGCACAGCCCTTTCAGTGGTGTCCAGTCCATCCTCCCTCTGCTTCTTTCCACAGAGCGGTCTAGCTTGAGGCTTGAGGGCCAACCGAAAAGTTGACACAAAAGTCTTTTGTTTCCTGTCGTCCTTGTCCATCCTGATTAGGAATTAAAGTTTCAGATGAGCACTCATCAGTCAGACTTATCTTTCTTCTTCTTCTTCTTTTTGCTTGTGGCTTCTTGTAGTCAGGATACAGCATGAAGCTCCTCACCGATGGTAACAGGAGGAGCCTCTGCTTTCAGACTGCCCCTAACAAATCACAGCCCACTCTGAGCCCCACAGGACACAGGAAACAGGCATGCTTTATCGGGAGGCCAATTAAAAACACACGTATCCAGCCCCCATTGTCCCTCTGCACTGAGAACAGAGGGAGAGTCACAGAAACACATGTGATAGATGTGTGGGCGAGAGAAAACATCCCAGCTGAAGTGAAACAGAGAGGGATAGGGTGGATGGAGATAACAGAAAACCACTCTTACCTGTTGTTCTTTCCTCCCAACAGATCATAACTCCCTCTGTCAGCTTCTTTTGGCCATTTTTCCCTCACAAACATCTGTTTCCTTTTTCACAGTGATCCACACTCCCGGAGTCTCCAGGTGGAATCAAGGAAAACCAGTATGGCAGCTTTCTGAATGCATTACCCAACATCTCCTGCTGCTGTGTGACACACAACTTAAAGCAAATCATTGAAGTGGCTTTTTTCAGTCTGTTGACTTCCGGGTCGAGTTTCTTTGAATGAAAGTAGAGAAGTGAGACCATGTGACCTGAAAGTAAACCCCACTTGATTCTATTGATATGTGAATTTGGCTGGCTGGGTGTGTCCCATGGGTGTGCTTTCATTCACCTATTGTTGAGTGGTTGTTGGGTAAAGTTTCATTTACCATGGCTGAAAGGTTAGTTGGCCTTTCAGGTTTACCGTTCTGTATATTCACTGACCTGTAGGTTAAAGGGGCTGTTTACACACTCATGGTTTTAGTATGAAACACCAAAAGTATTGTTGCGTTTCAACATCACGTTTATAAGGAAATGGTGTACTAGCCGACCTGAAACACATAATTTTGTAAACGGCCTCCAGAGTGGAATTTTTCTGAAACGCTGTTGACACCATTGCCGTGTAAACAGTAACCCGGCATTTTCAGAGGAAACGCTCCACTTCGTGCCACCAAAATTCAAAGAGTACTGTTGTTACGATCGTCGTGCACTACCATGTTGTGCTTGTGTTTCTCAATCTGCTGAATCTGCTGACTGTCTTTAACAAAATGTGCATCTGTTGTTCCACTTCTGCCCTTCTCCCTCTACAGGCCTAGCTAGCGTGCTCCAGCATTTTCAGTCTCTCAGTGTTTGTAAACACTGATATATTTCATTGTGTTTTCAGGTGAAATGTTGTTGAGTCATCAGGGCACAAGATGTTTATTTGCATCTCAATAGTCTGATTGCGTTCTGACTAAGCTCATAGTCTGATTCCTTAAACTGCATGTAAACGTATCGGCGAAGCCCCGTTTACACAACAACATTTCGTCTGAAAACTCTAAAACGCATTGAAAATGCAGTGGAAAAAAAAAAAATTGGGTTTACACAGAAACGCTGGGGGACTGAAAACGAGTACATCTAAATGTATGTTCTGTGGAGCACGTATTGAACAAAATTATACCGACAAAGAGTTTTTAAAAAGCCATAGCAGGAAAAAAATGATCAGGAAACAGAGAGTAAGATACCAAGTAGCTTAGCAGCTAGCAAACTTAAGCTCAGCAACCATCCAATCATCTGTCATATTTGTTCTCCTTTAAGTCCCGTTTGGGATTTTGAAGATTTCCTTGGCTAAGAGTGGAGACCCTTTCTGGTGAATGGAATCTGTTAAAGCAAACACTACAAAAAAAACCTGTTGAATTTGTTGTCATATAAGGGGTCTCGCACATTTTCAACATCTGTAAGATTTTAACGATCTTGTGTGGTCCAGTAAGCATCATGCTCACTTTGACAAACACAGATCAGTCATAACAATGTGAACACTGATTAGTAAACAGCGTGGATTATCTTCTTACTCAGGCACCCGTCAGTAGATGGCATGTATTACGCAGCAAGTAAACATTTGGTCTCAGGGCTGATTTGGAAAAATAGTCAAGCATGAGGTTGAGAGCCACTTAGACAAAGGGCCTGATTCTGATGTCTAGACGAATAGGTCAGTAAGAGCAGCCCTTGTAGGGTGCTCCCAGTCTGCACTGGTCAGTTTCTACCAAAGGTTCACCCATTCACATCACACTCATACACTAATGGGAGAGGCTGCTTTGTAAAGCACTATTGCTGCCATATTTAGTGAGCCACTAAACACAGCTTTATCGTGGTCTCACCTTCTGACAGCCTTTGTGGCACCTATATTCCTATTATGTACACTGGTATTGTGTCATCTTATATTTAGCGTATGAATCAGTTGTGTCATAATGTTAGCATTACAGCTATATCTATCATAGCTGAAGCTAAAAAAGGAAAACACTGTTTTACTTTAACTACTCAAATGTGTCCATTTGAATAACCATCAGTTAGAAAACCCCTCAAGTTGACCTCTCTTTACTCCCATTGTGGCTGTAATTCCATTGTGTTGTGGCTGACATCTTCTGGCTACCATACTGTTGCGTATCTGCTGCAATGAAGCAGATCCAGTGTGCATTAACACATTGACTTGAATGGAAATCTATCTGATCCGGTGCCTTGACTGAGCATAGCCCGACGCCAGAAGCATCTGCAGTCAGTCCCCACTCCATCACCACAATGGATTAGATAGGTTTCCATTCAAGTCAATGTGTCAACTCACACTGGATCCGTTCTGTTATGGTCCATCTGAGTCCCTGGTCTATGAAGTTGCAGGTAATACGCAGCCATGCTATTTTTGATGGACGCAGAGCTGTGACGCATAATTTCATCGTAGGGAAGATCAAGCAAGACAGGAAGTAGTGACCAGAAACTACCAAAAAAATACCCAGAGACTTTCAAAATAAAACAAACCGTGTTAAAATCTGTTTCGTATTTATCTTGACTTGAACGACAGACATAATGAGCAGAGTCAGACCAGGAGTCAACAGATTTGAGATTTTACAGACCAACATGAATGAAGAGAGACTTATCATTGGAGAGGGAAGAGCAGGAACTCCTCGGTCTGTGACTCTAGCTGTATGTCAGTCATACAGCTTGTTGGACTGAACACACAGCCGGTGTGAGTTGACAAAAGCAGTTAAGAGGCAATGGAACGGAGCTGGACTGCAGATGTATCTGGTGTATTTGAATGAATGAATGAATGAATGAATGAATGAAAGTTTATTTTGAAAATGTAGAAGAAAAAATAATGCTATGGAAACAGCCAACAAAAGAAAGAAGAAGAGAAAAGATAAATAAATATGTAGTAATAATAATAATAGTACTATTTTAAATATGAGGTGTAGGCACCAAATGCCAGATCTGGGAATGAAGACAAGATCTTCCAAATGGGAGACAACTGACACTGAGACTGCGCCACATGTACACATATTGTCCCCCATCCTAGTACCAACTGGGCTGGCCCGGCCTGGCTTCTGAGTTTGTGCAAGATCAGCACAATTGGGTAAGATCGGGTGATGTCAGACAACACTGGGTGTGCTCAAATATGAAGGCGGTAGAACCCACATTATTTAGTTTGTTGCATATCAGGGTGAATTTATTAGGGGCTAAATAAGCCAAATATTTCCACGATCTTCTCACATACCATTAAGACAGCTCAAGTCATCTGGGTCAGGTCTGCTTTCTGTCCCCACTGCAGAATCATACATGGAGAAGCACTTCTGTTTTATAAAACATGAAGTCTGAATCATTTAAGGATGAAATGTTTGTCCAAAGCAACAATTTAAAATTCTTTGGCACTTACTGTTTCTACACTTAAGCTCACAAAAAAGGGATTGTACATTGAAATTGTAAAGAAAACTACTGGATGTCTGGATAGTTGACTTTTACAAAATTTCTACCTCTGATGTGACAAAAAGCCAACTACAGTTTTGAACTCCTGGTGGAACCTGAGGTGGCCTGTCAGATATCAAGGAGGGGCAGTGCCACCCTCGTCCACCTCTCTGTACACGCCTGTGTATATAAATAACACCATGGACATATACATAATTAAAAATTCCTCAGAGACATTTGGATTAACATTGGAAAACTGATGCATTTGTGGCTGTTAAGTCATTACGACAAACACCCCGGGAGTCTTTTAAAATTGCAGTAATGCTGATTGTGTAAGAGTTATCTCCTCAGATTAATGAGTTAGTGTGTTGTGGTTTTAAGTGGACACATTTCACTCAGTGCTGGTCAGAGAAAGAATGTTAGAAAGGAGTTACTGGAGCTGGAATGTCTAAGTAGTTCCACATGAGGGGGCGGCCAATAAATTACGTCCCTCAGCGATAAACGCAGTGTGATTGATGGTCCAGGCATCAAAAACAGCTTTACTGTTCTCATTCTGCTCACTGTACGCTCCATATATAGAGAAAAGCTGGGTATGTTGTTTTCCACACATAAGTAGTTTAAAAAATGTTCCCAAAAAAAACCCCAGTGACGGTGAAGACTCACCAGGCCTGGTTTAGAGACTGTTTCATCAATGCTAATAATTGAGGGGGTGTGGCCTAATTAGACCTGGTTATGTGTCCAGATAATCCTCAAGTGAGTGGCGTCAGAATGACGACTTAACTGCTGAAGTCAGGCCGTCTCTGACCAGGTTGAACCACCTCCAACAGAGTCCTGCAATAACCAATCAGAAAGCAAACTGGAAACATTACCGACCAGATCTGAATTTTTACAGCTAACAAACATTACCCACAGACACCATCTTTTATTTTTCCCTTATTTTTCCCTTTCAGTTTTTTATTTTTCACTGCTGGACAGTAAACATGCCAGGAAGTCTCGCTGTCATCTATCAGACGTTTATCTACAGTGACCTGTCTTGTGAAGACATGTTTGGTCAGGCAGGTTTCTGAGAAATCACCACTGTGACTGTTAACATTTTGATACTTAAATAAAGTTTGAAAAATGAAGGAACTCTAAAAAAAAATATTTTATTTATCTAATGATGAATCTAGCTTAACGGCAGGAAATCTTTGAAGTTGTAAAATATGAAACCCTGACTAGCTACAGACGAAGATAAGGGACACAGAAAAAAGTTGTCTTTTGCTAACATTGATTCAAATTCTGTGTCTGAATTGTGAGATTAAATTTAGAAATCTGAAGAAGTCTGAACTCAGAATTCTCAAATTCCAAATTCTTACCTTTTAAAAAAAACCCTTCAAAAAATATTTTATTACGACCCCAGTCATTTTCTACCTTTAAATTTGCTAATACTTCTTATTTTTATGACATTTTACTGTTTGATTATTTTGGTTATTGTTGTTTTTTGTCACAGCACAGACAGAGGAAGGACTCGGCACCAGAGGTCTGGATCCAAAAACCTGGTCTTTATCCAGAAAAGGTTTGTTACCAAAAGGGAAGACAGAGGTTGAAGCACAGAATCAACAGGCCAGAGACGTAAACCAGGACCCAGAAAGATGTCTAAACATGGGACAAAAATACCTGACGCTCAATTTCAATGTCCACACTCACTGACTCTGGCATGTCCCCACATTCCTACTAACAATTTGTGTCGTGTGAGAGGGCGCTCCTCCTGACTTTTCAAGCCCTCAATGCACCCCAAGTGGGCATATTTGTGATTTAGCATAAGGGAATTACCCAGAGTTCATTGTAATGTGACAGGAAACCATAGGAACACAGGGTTCCCAGGGGAAGCCAACAAACACGGCAGGTTAAACAAACGTGTAAAGTGGTAATTGAAAAATGAGACAACAAATGAGAAATGCAAAACTTAAACCAACATTGATGTTTCAAAAATTTAAGTAAAAAATGTATAAAACAGCCTCAGTCTGCTTAAAGCTTTATATTTTTACACATACTGTATGCACAGTTTAATTGATATATTATATTGCATAATATTCTTATATTTTCTCAGTTTTGTGGATAAACTCTTTGACTCAAAGGAGTGTATTGGTAGAAATGTCAATTATTTAAAACTTAAAATTTGTTCAGTAAGAGTTCATACTGCTGCTCTGGTGAGTTCCGTGTTGACGTGCAGGTTATGAGAGAAGTGGCAAAGTGCTGCCAACCCGAGTTATACCATTCTGAGGTGAGTGGGCACACTGGGGAGAATAAAGGAGCAGGGTGTGTTGAAAACGAGACACAGGTGAAACACTTTAGGGAGGGGTCAGGTGATCACACTGGAGGGAAACTGGACTGGAACTGAGGCCATGTCCACACATAGCAGGGTATCTGGGAATCAGTCAAACTTTTATACTTTTAGACCTTTCATTCACGCCAAACCACAGTTTTAAGTAACTAAAAACAATGTTTTCTGAAAACTCCGGCCGAAGTGAAGATTTTGTAAAACTCTGGTTTCATGGTTTCATGTAAACCAGTGGGGGCTGCTGGATAGTCAAGGAGGGGAAGCTAATTTTTATCATAAATTTGTTTATTTATTTAAACGTAAATTCTACCCTCCGTTTCCTTTTCAAGAAAATGATCTGTGACCCTGTCGTACCAACCAGGTGTTTTTTCAGGGATTTTACCAGTGTTCTCTTAACGCTTGTCATTTTTTAGAAAGGTAAACTCGCTGGGGATCAATAAAGCCTCCCGATCAGTTCAGAACAACTGTGAAGATGCTCCGGTGGAGGGTTATACTTCAAGATCGCTGACTGGCTCATTTCACTGTCAATCAAAAAGGGATTCGGCCTCAGACAGATCATCCAATCATCATGCAGAAGCCCAGCGTCCAGGCCAGCCCACTGCCTCATAGACCCCCAGAGACGCTGAGCGTCCGATGGGCGGGACAAAGCCCAGCGTTTAGCCAGTGACGGTCCAGTTTCTACAGTGGAACAACCCACTCTACACTTCCCCGCTGAAGTCAGAAGACGCTCAGCGTCCGACTGTGTTAAAGCACTGAGACGCTGCGGGGATGAATGAAGGAGGTGGAGCCAGTTACCTGTGATAGGAGCTGATTCTGAACAAAAGATGAAGGAACTCTAGCAAATATTTTGTCAATGAAATGTGCACACAGCAGAACATATCAACACTTTTTGGGGACATTTTAGGGGAAGCTGAGCTTGCAGTCTTAGAGCAATCACCACTGATGTAAACACCTGGAAACAGAGTTTTTGGTTCTCAAACCTCACAGCTGAATGACTGGAGCTCAGTCATTGTGATTGGCTGGCACAGGTTTCACGTCTAAAAACACTAACAAATATGAGTTTGGCGTGCTTCGAGTCGTGCTTATTGGCATTTTATTATCCTGGTGAGTGTGGACGGAAGTATTTCTAAAACGAACAAAGCAGGGATATTAGTTTTTAAAAACAACCAGCTACGTGTGTACAAGGCCTCAGACAGATACTTGAAACCAGAATGAGAGACAGACAACCGTGACAGTATTCTTTTCATAATGACACTGTGCTGTTCTTTAATGTGACATGTATTCATTTAATTGTGTGGATGCTGTTCATTTGCTATATCTATAAGATTTTGACTAGATTTATTTCTGAATAACTAAAATGATGCCACTAAAGATTGTCTTTTCCCCTTTGCTTTGTGGTAAAGCTTTCTAGTTTATCCTCAAAACTTAAAAAAAAAAAAAAAAAAAAAAAGCCTGTCGAAAATTGAGCTTCTGACTAAAATTTGCAAAGCTGACCCGAACCAATTCATCTGTGTGTAACATCAAAATATGAAAGTTTGTGAGTTCATTCTAAGGAAGAGCCATATAAGGTAAAAAGATGCCACAACATTTTCTGTATGAACAAGTGTATTCATCTTCTGGTCATCTGTGTACGGACTTCCTCTTCCTCAGGTCATTATTGCTCTTCAGTGTTCATCCTCCACAGAGTAAATGGTCCAGCTCCACAGCCCCTCCTCTTCTCCACAATTTTCCTTATCAGAAGGAAATCACACAAAGTTTTCAGCAGTCCGGAGGAATTCCAAACAGGAAAAGCAAAAAGAGAGACTCTGTGGCTGAGCACTCCAACTATGGTAATTATTCTACTTCCTGTTCCCAAGAAGCTCTTCAAAGAGCAGACTGTGTTATCCTGTTCCCACAAACTCCTACAAACACGACTTCAGCGCTCCAGCCCAGATGTTAATAATGTAGAGTGGTGACCAGCTGATAGGGGATCAAGTTTTCAGTAGAAAAAAAAAGTGGAACAGGGCCCTCCTGTGGTGGGGCAGAGATGATCCTAATCCTCAACTAATAGAAATGTCCAGACAGGAGACAATAAGTGAGCACCTGGAGCACTGAGCTAAACATTTAGTGACAAAAACAGTCTGCTTTATAAAGACTAGAGACTAAACTGTCGTCCATCAAATATGTTTTTATTAGACCCTCAGAAAAAATAAATTATCACAGTTCCTGGAGAGAAAACCCATTTGAGACTCAGCCGACTGAAACTCAAAGTAGCACGGTCCTTCACAGCTTCGTGCACTCTGACTCGTCTCTGAGAGAGCTGAAAGTGACGTGAGGAGACCCTGGCAGAGCCTCACCAGCAGCCCGGCCGCTCACTCTGCTGCGACAAAGATAATTTCTGTGCTGCAGCCAGAGGCCTCGGTCCTCTTCCAGTCTGTGGCGTCGGGTCGGGCCTCCTGCAGATCTGCTCCATATGTCGGGCCAGGAGCTCTGTGGAAGTTCTCAGACCTCAAACAGATGGAAGACGCCTTAAAACACGTTCCAGTATCCAGACAAAGCTGTGGCAGACAAACAATGACAACATGAGTTCTTTACATTCATTTGCAAATGAGTTTTCTGTTCTTTTGGAAATTTTATGGTAATCATTTGCATATTTTTGTTTCAACAGTTATATAAACAAGGAAAGCAATTCATTTAAAGTGATACTGACGCCAATATATGGAGTATGCTGAAAAAAAGTTTAAAACAGTGTAAATGACTGGCAGCTCCAGCTGCCAAACAAAAACCTTAAAATAAAGATGTTACTTGGACTGCCTCTCCGCCTTCTGGCCTGGAATCTCACGCGCTGTTTGAAACGCGACTAAAAGAAAATCCTCAAAGTTGGTTCCATACATCAGTGGCCAGCTTTATGTGGCGTTACTGACAGCTCAGTGCTCTGAGACATGTCTATAATGTGTTACGTTAGTGAATCCTGGTTCTGTCCTGCCAGTCATCTACCAGTCAGAGCTAACGTAACCTCACTCTTCATTTTATTGATAGACTCTCAAGTTTGAACAGACCACTGCAGAATAACTGCTGACTGTTGGTCGGAATGAACATTTTCACAAACAGTTTAGCTCATGTGTTAGCCTGTAGCTTGTGCTCTATCTTCTCCTGTTTATCTTTCTTCTGCTCTTCTGTCCTTTTTCTGTCTGACAGTTTGGCTCCAGTGTTCACCATCACTACAAAATTAATCACAGAAATCTTTGTCAGCAGAGAAAAGCACAGATCTCTCTTCTCTCTACTAAACTTCATCAGCTTGCATGGTGTTGTCATGGAGACTTAGACGTGCCGTAAATCAATCTGGTTCTGCTCGACCCGATCAAGAAGCTAAGAAGCATTAAGGAATAACCCATATTGGTGCCAATAATCTCATTTTAAAGTGTGGATTATGATCATGCGTATATTTAGAAGGGAGACCTTTCAAGATCACTTAGAAACTCCTCATAGCTCCTTAAGTAAAATATCCTAATTCAAAAGAAGTTTAAATGCATTATATTTACAGAAATTTTCATTAAGAGTCTTGCAGAAAAATACCAATAATTTTTAGTTGTGATGGTGTTTTGTAACTCTGAGTGAGGAGGGAACACAGTGGATATGCTGTACATTGATACATTGCACAGGGGGAACAGGTTGTCTGTGCACCGCTGCATGGACTGGCTGTGTAATCTTTATTTCACCTCATTTTGAAATTGGCCAACAAACCAGAGCCCATCAACACACTTCATTTATTAACACAAAACACACTGTAAAAATCACTAGGTACATGAACTGTGCCATGTGGAGCACAGACAGCTGGTGTGGGCTGTGGAGCACAGATACCAGTCTACGCACCATCTTAATGCATAGCAGGGTTCTCATACCCATTGCTTTTCCTCCTCACTCACAGTTACAAGGCTCTGTCACAACAAAAAATACTCTGTTGTAAAATTTGGCCTCATTGTAAACAGCAAAGGATTGTGGGAAAAATAAATAATGATAGTAGAAATGATTGTACAGGAATTTTCTGTAAATTAAGTAGTATCCTACTGTGTTCCTGCTAAAAATCCTGACTGTATGTGTATTTAATTGATACTATCAAAGCAGGGCATTGCTGATAGGTTGCTACATGTTTTCCAGTCATCTGTGCGAGCTCTTTATATGTTGCAACGCTTCAACACTTCACTGTCTTACAGATTTGTCTTTTTTGCACATGGCAGCTTGTCTAAAACCACTGTAGTCCTCAATGTAGTCAGTGTCATCGTACTCTTGGGTCACATTGGGGCACTCATTCTTCAATTACAGCTTGTGAGCACAATAATTAGATTGTTTCCCCATAGACTTGATTAAGAAAATGCCTGTGGAACAGTATTGTGGGCGCACAGCTGGAGGCAGATTAAAAGAAATAAATATGTACAAACATGGAGTCATGAGAGATGCTTCACCAGATGTGTAATTAATGTTTTTCTTAATTATCATTGGTTGTAATGTGTATTTTTATTCTTCCGATGTATGAATTTTTTTCTTGTATATAAGACTGATGTTATGACTTAAGGTTATATTGATGCAACAACAACAACTAAAAGGACTAAATGAGTCAGGGCTGACTATGTTCATCTGTTGCTCCTGGCAAGAAAACAGTTTGTTTGCTCTGAATGCTCTGATAAAACAGAAATGCTTCATATGTTTCCCTGCATGATGTGGCAGTTTAGTTAAAAAATATTTCCAAGCACTTACTAAAAAATCTGCATAAGAAAATAATCATTCGAGCAAATGCTAATGCAGACATTTGAAAAGTAAGCAGAGGATGACATGAATGATAATACAACCTATCTCTTTCTTTTTGCCTGCGGTTCAAACTGCAGAATTAATTACAATTTATGGTGAGAGGAAAATAATCTTTTTCACCTGACTGTAAGTTCATTTGCTGGCAGTATCTTTCAACCTTTTTCAACTGTCACAGGTTTTTAGGGTATCAGTCTGGGTGTGCTTCTGTCTGGAGATGAGACGGCAGAGTTATAAAAGCCTCAGCTGATGAGTCATGGTGCCCAAACACAGCCCACTTTCCACATCAGTGACATTTTTCCTTTCTGTTCACATTTGATTTGTTTTATTTATTTCTTTGAGTTCAGTCTGTCTAGTCTGGGCTGCGTTGTTTTCGAATGGTGTCTGATTCATAACTCTGATTAGATATGCGGTTTGTACGATCATGCCATTGATATGTTGGTAGTAAGACTTTCATGCATTACAAACATGATGTGAAGTAATCTGACAAATATTTGGGGGTGAAATCATGGTTGAAATTTCATGTATACAGTGAGTTTTTTTTAATAAAGGTGTGGTGCATTCTGGGAAAGTTGCTGTGTGTATGTATATGTGGAAAACAGCAAAATAAAAATAAATAAATAAATTTAAAGAAGGTCTGCTTTAGTAGACTCATTAATACATTTGTTACTCTGTCTTTTGATATTGAAGTTTAATTTATTTATTAATTTATTTATTTATTAATTATTGATTATTCTAATTGTTGTTGTTGTTATTACTACTATTATTATTATTATTATTGTTATTGTTATTATTATACATTATTATTATTATTATGACCTTAAAAAAGAACAACTATGCTGCCCTGTAGGTATGCAAGTTTTTATTTTTATTATTTTCTTTATTTACCTTTTTTTTTTTTTTTTTATTTCTCTTTTGTGTTTGTTGATTTGTTTACTTTTGGGCTTTCTTTTTTGCTTTGTTTTTGTGTTTTTTTGTTTTGTTTTGTTTTTTGGTATGTTTTTTATATACATACTTTTTTTTTTGCTTGTTTCTTTGTTTTGTTTTGTTTTGTTTTGTTTTGTTTTGTTTTGTTTTGTTTTGTTTTGTTTTGTTTTGTTTTGTTTTGTTTTGTTTTGTTTTGTTGTATGTGTGTGTGTGTGTTTTGCACTTTAGGCCCTATGCACTGTGAGCCAAGAGTTAAAGGCCAACCAGTATTCTTACTAACAAACCCAGAGTACCACTGAAATTGTCATGTTAGAAAAAATACGCCATGGCTATATTCTTGAAATTATAACAGGAGAACTAAAGATTGAAGTACAAGTTCAGGCAGGGAAATGCCAACTTGTCAGATATCATGACTGAATTTGTGAATTTAATTTGGCATGCAAAGTACAAGTGTCCTGTATGATGTTTTTGTTTTATGTTTTTTTTTTTAGTTAAAAACACAAATTCATGAGTGTATAGTGGTGTATTACAATCAAAAGGGAAAAAAAAGGTCAATATTTTTTTTAATCTTTGCTCACTTGTTGTCGCTGAGCAATCTTTCAGTCGACTACATTTCCCAGCAGCCCTGTGGGAGAAATGCGTCCGCTGTCGGAACTGGTCCGCATCACGAAACACTGGAAAGTAACGTGGACACTAGCGACCCAGAAAACTCACTGCAAAAACATATATTTCAGCACTACTGGGGGCGAAGTTAAAGGTAATGACGCAGGTTTTAAAATTAGTATTTTACCGGTCACAGCATTTAGTTTTTGTGTTGGTAAACGGAGCGGTGTAGCATGTGAGCTAGCAGTTAGCGTGTTTGTAGCACTTAGCCTGTAACTTCAGGTACAGCGTTAGAGGCTGACAGTAATATTAACCGATATAACTTTGAAGTATAGATGGTAGCTTTGAGTTTCCCTGTTTGGTTTTGAAAGTCAAATTATATGAGATAACTGCGCATGTGTTTTTGTTTGTGCTAGCAGAGTATACACCAACTTTTTGAGTCTTTCTTTAACAGTCTCTTTTTCGTTTACCAGGCAGCATGTCAGAGGCTTTAACCCAGCGCATTAAACAGCTGGAGGCAGAGCTGGAGAGGCTCAAGTCCCAGCTGAAGGAGAGCAGTGATGCTACAGATGACACAGACCTGATGTCCAGTCTATCTGACGGTAACACAAACGGCAGCAAAAAGGGTAAGAAAGCAGGCAAAGACCGTCCCTTTGACTTCTCTGCCCATCCCCGCCGCCATGTGGCTCTGCGACTGGCTTACCTGGGATGGGTTTACCAGGGCTTTGCAGTCCAGGAAAACACTGACAACACTGTGGAGGCCAGACTCTTTGAAGCTCTACTGAAGACTCGTTTGATTCAGGATCGACAGAGCTCCAACTATCACCGGTGTGGCCGCACTGACAAAGGAGTCAGTGCCTTTTCTCAGGTGAGCTCAGTGAGACTCAGGGACAAGTTTCTGCATCTGCTGTTTAACTTAACTTGCCTTCTTTTCCTAGGTAATAACTATAGATCTGCGCTCTACACAGTTTTGTGAAGGACTGGGCATCACGCTCCCTGAAAACTGTAGCATCAGCTCCAAAAATAAAGCTTCTCCCTCTGAGCTTCCATATGCAAAGATGCTGAACAGAGTCCTACCTCAGGACATCAGAATCTTGGACTGGGCACCAGCAGCAGAGGGCTTCAGCGCACGCTTTGACTGTCAGTCACGCACATATCGCTACTACTTCCCCAGGGGATGCTTGGATGTCGCATTGATGGCAGAAGCTGCAAAAAGGTGGGCGAAGGCATTAAGTCATTTAAGTTAATGTAGGAAGGAAATACCAGTTTTTGGCTGAAGAATGAATTTAACACCCAACAGATATGAAGGCACTCATGATTTTCGCAACATCTGTAAAATGGATGTGGGGAATGGAGTCCTGCAGTTTGAACGGACCATCTTGTCAGCGTCGGTGAAGCCTGTGCAGCCACAGTGTGACTCCAGCAAAGACCAGTATGATGTCTTTATATTTGAGATAAAAGGACTGGCCTTCCTTTATCACCAGGTACTTTGGTCTTTCCATCACATTGTAATAGTTCTGCAAAACAATCAGCTCATCTCAAACTGTTATAGTTCTGTAAATTGGGCTTTTTTAACATGGTGTCTCTTTTGTTGTGATGCAGGTACGGTGCATGATGGCACTGCTTCTCCTGATTGGACAAAAACTTGAAGCCCCAGATATCATCAATCAGCTCCTGGATGTTCAGAGTAACCCCAGAAAGCCTCAGTACAGGTGCTTTCACTAATGTTGTGTCACCAAAATACCACTTTTCCCCCAATCTCAGATCGCTCTGCGTAAATCTTTCCTAAACATCTCTCTCCCCGTCTCCAGCATGGCAGTCGACTATCCCTTGGTGCTGTATGACTGTCACTTTGAGGGTTTGAGCTGGCAGCATGAAAAAGAAGAGGTGAACTACGTCCTGTCTGCTCTCCAACAACATTGGACTCAAAGTGCAGTCAAAGCTCACGTCCTGCATGGGATGATCCAGGGTTTGGAGACAATGGGTGAGATTTACAGTTAGTTCAACTGACCAATCAGACACCTCTAAATTTTTCAAAAAGACATATTCCCAATGAAGTTGGTAGACCTAATATCCCCTCAGTTGTAGCAGGTTGCTAGTTTAGATCACAGTATGTTGAGTTTTTATTGTATCTTTCTAAAATACAACTTTATTTTTGAGGGTAAAAAAGTTTAAAGCTCTGAATATTAAAAACAAGTTTGTTTTGCTGCTACAGTAAGTACAACATCATTACTACGTTTGCTCAGTTAGGTAATCCACCTTGACCCTTTAGATTATTTTGATTTTCTCAAGACTCAAACTCTCACAAGAACCAAAGAAGCTTTCAGCTCTCACAATATTTTTCTCTCAGGTTTATAATTTTACACTAGGTCACATACTGTAACTTTATTTACATTTGTCTGTGAAATTTGTACCTCTTGGCGTACTATGTCCATTACTAGAATTTGTTACTGATCTGATCTGTTGTGCACAAAGGTTCAGTGTTAAATAACTCGTCTTGATCCTCAGGTGGAGTGTCCTCTAACCACTGCTGGCTGGTCGAAGGCACCAGGCAGAAAAACTACAAGCCCCTCCTGGAGCGCCCGTGCTGTGAGAGCCTGGAGTCCAGGATTAACCATTTTGTCAAAAGAGGCCGACTGGAGCGAGAGGAAGGGGAGAATGGAGAGGAAACTGTTCATCGAGGGAAAAGGTCCAAACATTCCCATAGTTCCACCAGTGTGCCTGTTTCCTCTGATGGGCAGGTTTTGGAAAGTAATGCTGATCCAAATGTAGAGGATTAGCATTTTATTACAGGAGAGTGGACTTAAGTGGTTTTATTTTGTGTGAATGTTGATTGTGTCAGAGAATGTGCTTACTTAAGGAAGGAAACTGTTAATTTATCTTTTTATCTAATGGTTCTGTTCTTTGACATAAATGATTTTTTTTTTACAAGAGGCCAGTTGAAGATCATTTCCTTTTAAAAAAGAATGTCTATCATTGCTGTTAAAACACTTAGACATTAAATTTTGTGTTTCAAACACTAAACACGGGTATTATCTTTGAATGGCATTCGTTTCATTTGTATTTGCTGCCGTTTCTATGCATTTGGAAGTTATCGGGGAGCTTGAAACACTCGAAACTGGGCGGAACTATTGTGAAGCTGGAAACAACACCGGAAAGTTTTCAGGTAGCGTTCTACCAGCTAAGAGGCTAGGTCGCTAGCAGTCAGTTTAGCACAAGTCAAAGTATCAGAAATCTCTTCCCATCAATAGATGTTCCTCTAACGGTTTACTCTGAATGTGTATCTGAGCCTCGGCAGTAGAAATGTCTGCTTCACGCGTTTGTTTTTTAGTTTTCGCTCTGACCTGAGAGACTTCTGCTAGCGTTAGCCTGTTAGCATTCCTTCTTGTTTACTGCAACAGCCCCACCACCACTATTAATCTTCGTGGAATTCCGCTGTGCTTTCAGCCCATTTAAGGAGCACCACTCGTTTAAGAGGTAAAGACGAAAAAAAGACAGAACACATATCGTAACATGACAGTTACATCATAATAGTTTAGTTCTGGCACCACTCATTTTTATCTGTGTCAGTGTTATACAGTGAATTAGCTGTAAAGTGTCCTGGGGGTTTGTTTTGGTGTTTGGTAAAGAAGCACTTTGAAGGTGATATCCCGTCCATCACAATACAAAATTATCCAAAGATGTATAAATACATGTGTATCTCGACACCTCCACAGCGGTGGGCGTGTATTTAAAGCCCAGCGAAGCCTCAGTAAAGCGTAAAACATTATAACATTTAAATATCGCTTTGTATTTTTTTTATTTAATTATATTAAAAAAAGGCTTAGTTTTTAATCATTTAAATCTATTTTGCCATTCTTTGATTTTAACACGACAAGGGCAGATAAATTAAAAATACATACATTAAAAGATTTGCTGATTTAGCCTTTAGCCCCTTTGCCTGCCGATGACCGGAAGTCATTTGCATATCGCCTCCGCCCGTGTAGGCCTAGACTCTAGAGTAGTGTATGAATCAGAAAGTTAGTTTAACCGTGTTCATAGTCCTCCTGTATGCATTTATACATCTTTCTTAAACCATATATTTTATTTTTAGTCCCTAAATTTCCCGTGTTTACTTAAAAGTTTATTTAAAATTCACTGTTTGATATACTGGACGTTTTGTAAACAATAGTAGTGGTGTGTAGGTCAATAACGTGACGCCCACTTTTTTGGTCAGACTGATTTTTTTTCTGTTGAAAAAACACTCAAAATACATAAAAAAGAGAGCATGTAAGTCTTGTACTTTTCCCATATACAGAACCACTGTAATTTCTCCAAAAATTTTAGTTATAAGTAATTTTTGTGCTATCTGAAGTGTCAAAACATCATGTGGGGCGACCGTCCAGCCTTGACTTCTATTCGGACAACTGATTTAAAATCACTTTAAATCCATTCAAATATATCTCTTTGCCTATTTGGCATAATTTCTAATATGTTTTGCCTTCATCATAGCAATTATAAAGCATTTGCCCATACACGTCCATCATAATATAAAAACAAATTTTGTCCCCTGATTTTCATTTTATGAAATATCATCGGGGCGACCATCAAGAAAACACAATTTTGGAACTTTTATTTTGAAACCACCTCAAGGACAAGTTATGGCATCAGCCAGACACATCTAAGGGATCCAGGGAAACAACTGGAAGGTTGCTAAGACTATCTTATCCAAGCAAATAAATCTATCTTTTAACTACTTCTATGCAGTGAACACTTTTGGGTATCATGTGGGGCGACCGCTCCAAAACTGGGAATAATACATTTTTTCTGCAAATTGGTATTTTGATGATAAATTTGTGAGGGACATGTCATAAGAAGAGTCCAGTTTGGTTTCTTTAGTTAACTGTTGGCATGTTATATTTGACTAAACTTGAAAACATCATCTGGGGTGACCGAGTATCATGTGGGACAACTACTGCTGAGGGTTTTAAATGATAGATTTATGTCCTTTATTTGTAGGGCCTGTTTATTTCGAGAGAGACACTGCCATTATAGGATAAATTAATAATAAATTTAAAATAAGTAATAATTACGGTTTATGAAAAATGAAAAGCTACACAAGCCTGTCCTTCTTAAACTGTTCATTTGATTAATGATACTTGTTCAAATGTTAGTGATGTTAAAGAAAAATATTAATTTTGGGATAAATCACGGTCGCACCAAATGACTTTTTTTAAAGGCTGTCTTTTAAATTCAACTTAAAACACACTAAAATCTCTTAATTTGTGTTTTTGCATGAATGCATATGCACTCTACATTCCAAATGTTTGATCAATGGCCAGATATATCCTTATTTTTAGTATTTTAAAATTGGCTCGTTGAAAAGCCTTATCCGTCAATGATCCGTGTACAGACTATTTGAAGGGCATGGGCCAAAAGAAAACAAAAGGCATGCACAGTGCTTTCTTGCCACTGAAGAGGGCACAGAATTTTTTGTCTCACGAGGAAAATTTAACACATGTTTTGGCTTCTGAGAGGATACTTAAAGATGCCGTTTTATCACCAAAGAGGTCTTCTTTGCCTGCATCTTTGCCACCCAATAGGGAACTTTAGCGCATGTTTTGTCTATCAAGAAGGTAGCACGTATCTTTTTTGCCACCAAGAGTGATTTTCATATTTTAACCTTCCATGGGGGTATGTTTAGTGTTTATCCACCCAAGAGGGCAGTTTATAATTTTATTCACCCAAGAGAGCACTTTACCATGTTTTTTGCCTTCTGAGATGGCGCTTTAGGGGAAATTTTTGTCTCCTAAGTGGTCACTTTTTTTTAAACATGCGATTGGCTTCCAGGTGGGCACTTGAGTGCATATTTCTCAGCAATTGGACCACAAGCCTCAAGTGAACATACACAAAGAAGACATCAAAAGCTCCCCCAAGGGGATTTTTTTTTTGCTGCTTATGAAATTGGATGATATTTAATTTGATGGCTGAAAATAACGGAGACCACCAGTAAAAATACTGACCCTATGCCTCTCAAGGCTCAATTGGTATCAGTGGGAAGAGATCTCTATGGAGCTGATCTAGGCAAACAGCTCTATGTTTTGTTTTTTTTTTGTTTTTTTTTTGTTTTGTTTTTTTTTTAATTTTATTTTTAATTTAATTTAATTTAATTTAATTTAATTTTTTTAATTTTTTTTTGGGGGGGGGGGGCAGCGCTCTTCGCTACTTGATTTGAAATGCTGCCTCTGATGCACTTTCTTTGTTTTTTGTTTCATTACCAGTCAGCAGGGTATAAAAGTTTACTTTGAAAAGAACCTGTGTACATTCTGAAGAAATGTATTGATGGTAAACATTCAAATATTTCATAGTTAAGATAAATATTAACTTCAGTAATTCCATAAACTAATTTTTTGCCTTTTACCCAAAACATTACCAGTCTGATCTACAGTAGAGGATGCAGGTTATTATTTAACACTGGTATCAGATCAGGACTGAGATTAGTATCAGTATCGGTGGATACCAAAGCCCAGGTATCAGTATTGGAACCAGAAAAGTAAGATAAAGTAAGATTTCTGCTGCTGAAACAGCCATTTAGTGTCACATACAAAACACAAAACAAGTCCAATATGCAACAGGTTCACTGTTTTTTTATTGTTTAGTTTTTCTGGTGCAGAGATTCACAGATTGCTGCATTTAAGAGTTAAAGGAGATTCTCTGGCAAATAAAACATGAACATGTGTAAAGGACAAGGTACCACTTTGTCTGCAGGGGGCAAAATCAGCACAGCGCTTTAATAATCTCTGTGTTTCTACTTCCAGTGAGAAGTGGCATGACATTTTTCACATTAATATTTTCACATTTACGACACATTTATCTGCCACATGACATTTTCTTAATCAAGCTTTGATTAGTTTCAGTGAGTCAGGATGAACTGTATCAGTGTTATGACTGTACTGACATTTCTCTTTCAGTGTCTTTTCACCAAAATGTTCCTGGTGGGGCTGACGGGAGGTATTTCCTCAGGAAAGAGCACCGTATCCACCATGCTGCGGGAGCTCGGGTGCCCCATTATCGATGCTGATGTTGTTGCCAGGAAAGGTTGGTGCTCATCTTCCTCTGTGATGGTTTCAGGTTTTATGATACCAGCTGAAAACTGTCAGCGAGTGGCTGAGTGCTCCTTAAAGAGACAAGTCTTTTGAGTTGACCCTGTTTAGGAGCTTGTCCTACATCATTTGGCCTCTGTTGTAGCTTTGTTTATTAACACTGTGCCTGTAGGAGGTTTATCAAGACAAGCGCTGGGAGAGATAGCATGAATCATGACGGCCGTCTCTGCTGACTGCAGGGATCATGTTTGAGCTGCGTGGAGAGGATAATAAGGTCATGGGAGTAGATGAAGAGTACAAACCCGCATCCACAGTTTAAAGATTCTCCTTTTCTGGCCTTTTTAGTCTCATTGAACAAAGTGTTTATCCTGTCTTTATGTTTATCCATTGATGATTTTAGTCACACGTAAACCAAAGTGTTTGACACATTTGTCAAAAAAAAAAACAAATGATAAAAAAAGGATCTGAAATATCTGTGTTTTCTTGAGAGAAGTCGTGGAGCCACACACTCCTGCCTACTCCCGCATCGTCTACCACTTCGGGCCAGAGATCCTCCTGGAGAACGGAGAGATCGACCGGCAGAAGCTGGGTCAGATCATCTTCGCCAACGAGGAGAAAAGGAAGCTGCTGAACTCCATCACCCACCCCGAGATCCATAAAGCAATGCTCAAAGAGATCCTGTTCTACTTTCTCAGGGGTGAGTTTGGCTCAGTTATCGGTTAACAGTGAAACAGAGAATACTTCACTGAAAGCCAGCCAAGGCTGTTTGGCAGCGCTGCAATGGGCTTTAGGGTCTTAGGCTGCCTCTCACAAAGCTCTCTGTGAGCCAAGAAGAGGAAGATTTTAGAATATTCTCAACATTTATATGAGGTAGAAGGTGATAAAGGGAGTGAAAAGTTTCTGCACTCAGGACTTTTCCTTTAAAAATATGAACCTTAACTTTTTTTAAAACAAAACCATGATAAACTTCAAATACGTCACTCAGAGATGTTAAGTTGTCTTTTCTTCCTCTTTGATTTCACTAACAGGAAGCCTTTACCCAGAAGCTTCTGGAAGTTTTATTCATATTATGGAACTGTCAGCTAACTGCTAACCTGTGTTGGCCTGGCTGAGGAAATCTGTAAAATCAGACATTATAACAGGCGCTCTGATAGCGTAAGTTTTTGAGCCCCAAGTGGACAGTCAATGAATTACATTTTTTCGCTCTTAAAGAGGGGGTATCATGCTGTCCCATATTTCAAACAGAAATTTAAAGTAACAGTGCTGGATGTCTGCTCTCAACATATGCAGATTTTTTAAACCAATGCATATTCATATGATGCAGAAGTCCCTGTAAACTGCTCAAAGTGGTCCTTTCAAGAAATAGTATGAGACCTTGGCGAGATCTTCATGAGATTTGCTAAAAGATGAGGTCATTGCATAAGGATCTTTTAAATGGATCATGACATGTTGCAGGGGTGGGCCTCAAAAACCAAGGTCTGCCCCTGAAAGGCTTCGAGAGGGCTGGCCAAACAGGAGGAGGGGGGTTGTTTGCATGCAGTGCATGTGAGCAGAGCAGAGTGGGGAGCAAGGTAGCTGGATTTTGACAGGAGTGCAAAGTGGGGTGGGGGTGATGGGGTGGGACACCGTACTACTCAATAATAGCTCATTTCCGCTCAGAACAAAAGTCTGATGCATGCCCACATCTTGGCCAAAGTCTTTAGTAGACATGCGCCGATCGACTGGCCAGCCGATTTCCTTAATTTTTAGGGATCGGTGATCAGGGATTAGTGATTGGCCTATCCTTATATGAAACTGATCTTATATTCCTCCAGGAAGCTCTGACAGCCAGCTTTTGTTGCTTTTTGCTCTGAGACCTAAAACTCAGGACACTATGTTGGTTGTTTAAGTTAAAACACAAAGATTTTATTGTTTCACAGGTATTGATAAATGATTCTCAAGAAAATAAGATTGGAACTTTGAAGGTATATGCTGTCAGTTATATAAAAAAAATTAAAATAATAATAAAAATCAGTATTGACCGAAATCAATATCGGCAGGTCAGGCTTTCTAAAGATCAGTGATCGGCCAGAAAAAGTAAGGCTTCAAAAAAATATATTTTTATTTTTGGAGTGAGTGTGGAGTGGAGACGCCATCTGGGTTGAGCGCTGAGCAGTAATGGGCGGAGCGGCATAGTGGGACTTTAAGGAGGAAGGGACTGAGGCGTGCACCTCGACTCTCGGAAATCATCACTGCTTCACTCTGCTTACATAACAACAGTTTCAGGGTGAAACGCAAAAGTTTTGTTGTGTTTCTCGTTATCTTGTTAACACAGAAACAGCGTTTTAGCCGATCTAAAAGCAAACTTTTGAAAACGACCTCTAGAGTGGATTTTTTCTGGAACGCTGACACCACTGTTGTTGTGTGAACAGCGAGCTGGAGTTTTCAGTGGAAATGCTGACATCACACCCTGCTTTGCACATACAACAGTGAAACTACTGTTTTTACGATCATCGTAGACTACCATGTTGTCTGCTGAATCTGCTGACACTCTTTCAACAAAGTGTGCTTCTGTTGCTTCACTTCTGCTCTTAGCATTCAACAATACAACAGATGATCAGCTCAACTCTACTTCAGTGGAGATCTACCAAAAGTCGCTTCTGGACAAGACAGTTATGGTGCCACCTACAGGCCTGGCATGTTTACTACAGTGTTTTCAGTCCCTGGAAACACTGTTTTAAGTGTAAACACAGATATTTTTGCTTCATGTTTTTGTGATTTGGAGTGAAACATTGTGGTGTAAATGAGGCCTCAAAGAGACAGCAGCCAAAACAGTGTTATTTTCAGACCTAGGCTCTAATAAGGGTTTTTAAAACAGCAGTGTGATCAAAATAGATATTCTTAAAACTATAATTCAATTAAACATACTACAGGGATACCAGAAGCGCAGTTTAAATCTTACCAAAAAAAAAAGCAGTACCCTCTCTTTAAGTACTGTCTTCATGTTTCAGCACTGGAGAATGCTGCTCTGCTCAGGAGATCCTCACCTTGAAAGAAGTTGAGCACCTAGAAACACGCTGCATTAGAAGCTTGGTTTGCAACCTTTCATCCCATTCTGCAAAAAAACTGACAGCAAATTCAAAAATAGGATTATTTCAACTTTAAATCTGAAAAAATGCAGCTTCAAAACACGTGCTGCAAACATTTTTGAGAGCATTTCAGATGTTTTGGTGTTGTTCTTTAACTGTGATTTCTGTGTTGTTTCCACTGAGTTGGAGCTTCTAGTGTGTTCATACTGCCCCTTGTCACCTTTGTGTCCTCAGGGTACCGCTATGTGGTTCTGGATGTGCCCCTCCTCTTTGAAACCAGGCGTCTCACTCAGTTCCTGAACCACACTGTAGTAGTTTACTGGTAAGAACACGTTTCTTTAATTGTCCCATCACTGGCTCTTTCCTGTTGGACTGTTTGTGTCAAAGTCTCAGAGCTTTTTGTTTTTGACATCAGTCCATTCCGTGCTGTTTGTTGACTTCCATGTTACCTCTCTCCGCCCTCGCTGTGCCTTCTCGTCCTGACTCACCGCCTCTGGATTTTTTAACAGACATTCTGGCTGCTCCATAAATATCCCGCATTGTCTGTTCCTTTTCAGTGACCCTGCCACTCAGCTGCTGCGTCTCATGCAGAGGGACGGTCTGACCCAGGAGCAGGCTGAGCAGCGCGTGGCCGCTCAGATGCCGCTGAATGAAAAGCGCGGCTTAGCCAACCACGTTATCGAGAACTCCAGCAGCCGAGAGGACACCTATCGACAGGTCCTGAAGTTGCACACGAAGCTGGAGGACTCCATGGACTTCCTCTTAGTGAGGGTCATAGCTATTGCATCCACAGCTGGCTTGGGTGGGATACTGCTGTATGCGGCTAAGATCCTCTTGTCCTAACAGAGGACGGATGAAGGCGGAGGAGCTGAGTGGTCCAGAGAGGAGCAGGCGAAGGCTCGTCGGGGGTACAGATGCAATTTACTGTCAGATTAGTTTCACAGCACCCACCTCCACAGCTCAGAGGTGTGACCTGCTCTGTGGGCTGTTAACACGGACTTACATTACTGACACAACACGCACTGACATATGTGGTTTGGTGTGAAGGGTTTTTATGTGCAATTCAGACGGTTTTACTCAGAGACCTGAAGAACATGAAGGCAGAACCTGTGAAGCTTCGCCGCTGTTAAACCTTCTCAGCAGTTCTCACTGTTTAAAAACAGCTGAAACTTTGATTTTGATGCAGCCGACCACTCATGACTAAGATGCAGTCACCAAGTTGAAACTTTAAATTGTAAAAAACCAAGAGATTTTATTTTTAGACCCTTTAAGTGTTAGTAATTAGACATATTGGGAGAATGCATACATTGTAAATATGTTTGAGATTGAGCAGTTTTAGAAACAAAATTCTCTCGTTACCCAAGTCTTGATTCTGTTTTAAATCTCATTTAAAACATTCTCATCGGTAGATTTTTAAAACGTGACACATATAAATATCATGATTGTATTTTAATGACCTGTGTAATGAGGAACAGAATGTATCTGACAATCCATTTTTAATGGGAACAGCGTGAACTTTCATGAATTAACAGACTTTATATTTATCACTGTATTTTCTTACACTTGAAGCTGTTGTCTGTAAATACCAGCCTGATTTTTGTTTGTTTGTTTCTTGTCACACTCACTTGTTACTAAAACACATGATTTGTAACATTAGCTGCTGAGCTGAATCATAAAGATCAAACACTACTGTTTTAAAATAACTGTGTCAGGAATTTATTTGAGTTGTTATTTCCTACATACTTTATCTTCTTTGGACAGTTTTGAGGCAGTTTTTAAAGTCGTGTTGTGAGAGGAGGCGGTATCTGCTCAGTTTGAATCTGACTTTAAAGCTCCTGTGAGGAGATCTTAGCTGGTGATGAAGTAGACTGAAATCAGTTTTCAGCTTCCCTCTTTCACCCCAGAAGTCCACTAAGACCATTAAAGTGAAGGATATTTCTTTGCATCTTTTTTTATTTTTAATGTCTGCCACACATTCTGCATGGTAGGTGTCATACAAGGCAGTTAAGCCACTTGATCCCACATTTTCCCCTGCAGAATAAGTGCATGCTTTTCATTCCTTAGACCTCCAGAGAAAATATAATGTGATTTTTTTTTCATGTATATTTTTAATTTTATTATAATTACTTTTGTTGTTATAACTCATATTTTAACATATTTATTATTTTTTTTATTAATTTATTTTTCAATATTCTATTATTTAAACTTAAATTAGCAACCCAAAGTCAAACCAACACTTTAAGAGATTACAAAGGTAGAAATAAAAGAAAAATGCAGCAACTATTGTAGTTAAAATGGAGCTCTATGGGACATTTCTGTTCTCTAATTACCAGACAAGTAGTTAATCCAGAATCTGATATTGCAAATAAAAAAATAAATAAAAAACAGTGCATCAAAATCAGTTGTATTATTAATATTATGTATGTTTAAGTTTTATATTTTAAGATAAAAATCCCCAGCCCTCTAACATTTATTCTATAAAAATTAACTCTTATTATTATTATTATTATTATTATTATTATTATTATTATTATTATTATTATTATTAATGTTTCTTCAATAAAACAGTAACTTAGTGTTATAAAATGGGCATTTGAAGAGTTAAAACTAAAAAAATACATCTCATGTGTTTTTGAATAAGACTAAAGTTAATGGAAAGGTATGTGGAAAAAAAAAGGTAAAAGTACTGATCTGTTATATTGTTGTAGCAGTTTTGGTTAGAGGACGTTGTTGTCCTCTGTTTACCTCATGGGTTGTAATTTAGCTCCCACTGTATTGTTGACCTTAGGAAAAATTTAAGTTTTAAGATTTTTTTAATGAAAAAAAAGTCTTTCAAAATATCATTCCATGCAAAGAAACACAAACAAAATCACAGCCAAAAATCGAGAAAAAAATACCTGCAAGAAAAAAAAAATCCTTGAGGGTTAAGTCTCCTGCAGTGAATGGATGGCATACCTTACTTTGTGGCAGAAGCCTGCATACAAATGCCAGTGACTGATCCATGGAGCAGAATCTTACTTCCTGTATTTACAGCGTGTCCTGGATTGCCCCACATTGGCTGTACATTTCATCTCCTCCAACAGCAACATGATACACTAAAATCATGAAAATCAGTGTTTAGAGTCAGGTTCCACTAACAGGGGGAGGTTGAAAAAAACTTAAAGAAAATATTGTCTTTTAATTCTGACTTTTATAGTCAGGATTCTGAGAATTCTGACTTACTCAGACCTAACTCTGAATTCTGGGTAAATTTTGAATTATGTCTGCTTTCTCAGGATCACAGTTTAAATCTCTGAATCCTGAATTTTTATTTCTCAGAGTTGTTACTTTAATTGCTGAACCCTGGGAAAGTCAGGACTTAATCTGCATTCTCAGAATTCTGATATTCGGAGTTGGTTCATTAATTAACTTATTTATTCATTTATTTATTCTCAATTAATTTTGAGAGGCCTTTGCTGCCTTTAATAGGTGCGGACGGAGCTTCCTCCAGCCTTTCTGTTTTACGTTTGAATGCCTTAAGTAAAAACCCAAATTGAGTAAATGTGGAAAAGTAGCTGATAGATTTGAAGTTGATCACCTTCTTGATCAATCAGCTGAGCTGTTTGTTTCTGGCCTGTAATAAAGGAGCTTAAAGAATGAATCAAAACAAACCACAGGTTACGTAATCTAATGATAAAAGTCAGATCCTGCAGGGAAACGTGTTCACTCCAGGACTTCAGGAGGGAGAATAATGACTTTGTAACAGTCGTCAGCTGGGATGTCCTTGCTCTCATACACATCAGAGCTTATGCATGAAGATTCAGGCCCACGGGCGCGATGGCGTGATGACATCATCCTGGCACTAAGGTCCCACTAGCCTGTGTGGCTCACTTGGCCCTGTCTAACGCCCCTACTGGTCTGCTCTTTGTTTTCATCAAGCAACAGCAGAATTAATGCAAAGTGACTCAAGCGGCGGTGGGCGGGGAGTGAGGAGGGGGCCGTGGACCGAGGCTGCACTGCTCACATTCTGCTCCATATTTAATACAAAGCATGTACCAACACACTGTGGTCCTTCATACACGTAAAATATAACAGCAACAGTCACACAGGAACATGATAAACCCATGGTTGTTCCTCTTTCACAGCTGTTGTGAAAAACACAGTCTATTCCTGGGTGGATTTTTTATAACCTGGCTTCAACAGGATCCACGGGGGTACCATGCTTCCTGGGCCAGGCAGCTGTTCAGCAGAGATTTCCAAGTGTGCCTTTTCTCAGTCTCTCCCCTTGACTCAGACAGAGGCCAGATGCAGAGCATGGAAGGAGGACTATATCTGTACAAGCAAGTGCGAACGCCGCGGGCAGAGGAGGGTGGCGAAGTCTCAGTCTGAATATAAATTGAGTTTAATTTCTCAAGGTGTCGAGCTAAAAGGTGAAAGTCTGAAGTTGCTTCGTTACACTTTGTTAGAGTGCATGGATGCAACCACAACCCAGACGCTTTATTGTGTGCTGTGGGTCCTCACCGGGAGCAGAGCAAATAATTTTTCTGATGGCAGGGGGTAAAGACTCCTATAATCTCAGCATCGTGTTCAGAGAGCTGGCCTACGGCACCGCAGTGTGTCGACATTTTGGAATCTCCTGTCTGAGTGGTTTTTCATCATTCACTCCTCCCACTGCCCACGGGAAAGGTAGAACAGCTAACCAAAGGCATGGAAAATAAACAGCTCTGTGTCAAACTTCACTCTCCCTCTGGATAACTGATCCCAAAACTAGTTTTTAACGCACCCCGCTGGTCTGTGCTGCTGTAAATATCAACTAAAATGACAGATCATTCCAGACTTTAGTATTCATTAGAAATGGAGACACAAGTCAGTTCTCTGACTTTCTGATAATAATCTACAGAAGCTGGCCATACACAGCTAGAAACACATTGTATTGTTTATATTTTAAAGTTCTTGAGGGCAGGAGAAACAGCAGTATCTTAAATCTGGTTTGGTTGCAAACCTCAAACCTCCATGTCCCCGTGTTTGTGTAACATGACTTCAAATTTAGGTCTGTGGTGGTTATTGTTAAGATATGTTGATGACCTTTTGTTGATGATGTTTTTGTTTATTTTATGCACTAATTTCAAGGTAAATGTGAGCAGCGTTTTAGCCCAAGAGAACTCCTCTCTCCCAATAATGAAGTGTACTGTATCATATTGACTTTAGGCCCTTTGGTTTCCACCAAGTGGTTTACTTCAGTTCGTCTCGATCCAGCACACATTGTGAGGCGTTTCCTTTGACTTAAACCAGGACAGGTCACCAAATTATCGACTCCTACCGTCCCACTTTTGGTTCCCCTCTGTTGGGGTGCCAGACATAAGCCAGGTTTCCACCAAGCAGTCCGGTTCAGTTCAGTACGGTTCAGTACGGTTTGGTACGGTTAAGCTTGATCCTGTTTGTGTTTCCACAGCAAACTTTGCCCTCTTGTGGTAGGCGGCGTGTACGACAGATAGCGTGACGCCGTAGCAGCGCGACACAGTTTACCCCACTAATAAATCCAACAAAGTAGAAAAATGCGACACAGTAAACAAAGAGCATAGATGGAAGACATGCAGCATTTTGTCCTCTCTGTGATTGGCATGTAGCTCTTTGATACAAAGTGAAATCAAGCTTTGTTTCAGAGAAGACTGTGTGCCGCCAGGAGAAATGCTGCCGCTGTCGCGGGGTAAGCGACGATTCTTTTGACCAGTCGACGGTCTTGGTGCTTCACCTTCCGAGAGCGGATTGGTTCAGTCTGGCACCCATACGAAAGGGTCCCAAAAAGTGGGACGGCTCATCTCGGTTATTTGGGGATCTGTCCCGGGATAAGTCAGTGGAAACGCCACAAAATGTGCACCGTACCAAGACGAACTAAACCAGTCTGCTTGGTGGAAATGCGGTTTTACTGAGCCAACCCCAGAGGGTGGAGCTGGAAACACTGCAGTCCATTGATTGGTCAAAAGAATCGTCACTTCCCATGTGAAAGTGGTTATAAAGGATATTTAACACTGACATGTTAAAATCTCCAGTCAACTTCCTAAGTAGAAGTTTCTTCAGGAAAATGGCACCACCAAACAGGGTTCCATGGAAAACCGTAGAGGTACAGACCTTCCTCTGAATTACCGTCATTTTACTGGCGAATTTATTAGCAAGATACATTGTGCCACACTGCTGTGGCATTACACTAATGCGTAGCTGACACTGCTATCAGCATCTGGCTTACACGCCGGGCACGGTTGGCTGTGGAAACCAACTCCACCCGTAACAAACCGTATTGATCCATACCGGACTGCTGGATCCTGTGGAAATGGGGCTATATAATACGGTCCTGATGTTAAGACCATTTTTTATTATAGAAGTGTATCCTACTGTTTATATGGTATTGTATTGTGATGTATCATACCATATAGTACAACACTGCATTTCACTGACACATCACATTCTATGGTAGCACATCATATTTTATCACAACGTACCATTTTTAACTGTAAGGCATCTCATTTTATCGTAACTTCACAAAATATATAGTTACAACCGCATTTTATTTGTTCTTTTCTGGGTTGTAAGTAAAAAACAGTAAATTGGCATTTGAAAAATTAAAAATGCGCTTCACCATTCTCTTTTTTGTTTGTTTGTTTGTTTTGTTTGTTTTTTGGTAAAACAGTAAATTTAGATATTAATGGAAAACAAGAGTTAAAGTTTAGCATCAAATATGTCATTTTGATTAAAAAGGTATATACTGATGGATTTATCATCACAGACATGTAAATAATAGTTTGGTAGTCAGTGATAAACTGTTAATGCAGAGATCAACGTCCTGTGAATGTCCATTGTTTTTTCTCTGCTCACTGCCTAAGTTCAGCACAGCAAAAAGTGATGAGGGTTTAAGTGATGAGTGATCAGGGCCAATATTGGCCCCAGTAGCTTATCCAGCTTCTATGAATGTATATAGACAAACGCACATTTCCAGATTCCTAAAAAGAGGGGAAAAAAAGGCTGAAGTTGCACAGAGTCCTCACACATGGATTTGCATAAGTAGAAATTCTGGATTGGCATTTCAAAAAATTATCTAGTGTTTTCAGTTTTACATTTTTCATTTTCTAAGTTGAGAATTTGGGATGTACTCACTGATGAGGATCACTTCATCAAGAGAACACTTTGCAGGTTTTGATCACACTGTAATGTGCAAAGTTTCACTATGAGAAATGAGATGAAAACATTCACGCCCAGTAGACACAGCCAGCCACAACTGCATCTGAATACCAGCGGGTAAAATCAAAGCTTGAGCAACGGTAACCACTGAAGTGCTCTTGAACTCTGGCATCTGGTGTCATGCTGAGGAAGGGGCAATCGCAGCGCCTCCATAGCCCCTTGTCAAGCTGCATCCACGAGACTGCAGTGAGGTGAAGAGACAGGCAACACGCCAGCGGAGCGTCCCCGGCCACATGACTCAACCTGTCCCTACGTGTTAGCCCGGGCTCAGTCAGGGCCATGAGGGAACAAGGACGATAGAATTGAGTCACTGACACACTGGACAGTCCCCAGATCAGATGGGGAAGAGCGGAGGAGGGTGGGGGAGGGTGGAGGGGGGTTGCTGTCATGTTCTCCCAAGGAATGCATGGACAAGGGGTTGTGCACCCACGCAGTAGCAACGTTATTCACTGAAGGGTGCATAATTTTGCAGTAATCTCTGTCCTACATCCTCTTTTGTGATATTCATGTTGGAGTTACTACGTCACAGAGTTCCTCTGAGACTGTAAATGAAGTAACTAATTGGTAATCCACTCATTAAAACAACCCCAAAGCATTTCTACAGGCCTTCACTTATGTAACCTTTATCAGCCTTTTTGCTTCTCTTTACTCACACAGCTAGCTCATGAGAAACTCTGCAACACTTTCTAGACAGACTGAAAACAAATGAATTTTATGGTTTTAAGTGTTTATTTTGAAACAAAACCTTATATTTGGGGTTTATCTTTCACTAAAAACTCTCCGTTAGAGTTTTGTGACATTAAAGCAATGGCAAATATCTCATCAGCCAATCACGTGGCAGCAACTCCATGCATTTTGGGTCCAGAGAAATGGTGACAATGAGCTGCTGATGATCAAACAGAGCGTTGGAATGGGGAATAAAGTTGATTTAAGGGACCTTGAAGCAGATGGGCTGCACCAGCAGAGGACCACCCTGGGTGCCACCTCTGTCAACTAAGAACAGGAAACTGAGGCTACAATTCACAGAGGCTCACCAACACTGGACAACAGAGGACTGGGAAATTGCTGCTTGGTCTGATGAGTCTGAATTTCTGCTGCAGTAGGCTCAGAATGTGTCATAAACATTTTTTTTCATGACTTCAAAACCACAGTTGTTTGCTTGAATTACAGCTGCTACAAAAACAGACAACCACATTCACTGTCATCGAGAGATTGGCTTCATATTTACAGATATATCGTCCAGCTGGAACTCTCCACAGCTTAGTTACATTTCACTAAAATGCAAAATATTCATTGTTGGACACAGCTGATGCACAACATATGAGCCTTGCTGTAGCTGCTTATGACTAAGTGCTTCAATGGGTCTAGCTTAAAGCAACAGTACTTGATTAAATATCTACACACAACAAACACACAACATACTGTATACTTATATGTTCATGTGCTTATATAGGTATATGTATAAGTGGAGCTAATAGGTAGTTGATTATGTGACAACTGTTTGTATATCATTTGTGGATATATGTATATATATAAATCTTACATACTTATGTCATACCAAGATGATGGGAAAATTGGGTTGGGAGGTTTCAGTTATTTATCTATTTATAGATTGATTGATTTAATTAGTTACTTCTAATTTAAAGGGGCTGTGAGGAGTTTGAAAGTGATCCTAACAAGGTTTCTCTTTTAGATATATGCCGAATCGCAATCTACACTTTATGATGAGATTATCAGCACCAATGTTGGTTATTTTGAAAGAGTCAAGAAAGACCAGATTGATATACCACACATCTAAGTCTCTATGACAACACCACGCCGGCTGATGAACTTCAGTAGTGAGAAGAGAGATCTGTGTTCTTCTCTGCTGAAAACCATTTCTGTGATTAATTTTGTAGTGATGGTGGACACTGGAGCCTAACCGTCAGACAGAAAAAGGACAGAAGAGAAGAAGAAAGATAAACAGCAGAGAGATAGAACACAAGCTAAAGGCTAACACAGGGGCTAAGCTGTTTGTACTAATGTTCATTCCAACCCACAGTCAGCAGTTATTCTGCAGTGGTCTGTTCAAACTTGAGTCTATCAATAAAATGAAGAGTGAGGTTACATTAGCTCTGATTGGTAGATGACTGGCAGGACATGACCAGGATTCACTAACGTTACACATTACAGACATGTCTTAGAGCATCGGCTGTCAAGGCTACGTATGGACGGCTACTAAACTACTGTATGAACTGACAGTTTGCTTTTTGTCACGTTAGCCTAGGGATACGTTATAGCATCAGGCTGCTAGTAGCGCTACATGATGGCTACTGATGTGCGTTACAAACTCACAACATCTGGGTGATGTTATGCTTCGAACCATAGCGCTATGTAACTGTACTGATAAATACCTTACCTTGTTGTGTTGTATCCTGTAAACAGTTGACCTGAACAAAGAAAACTTGTTCCAAAACAAGCACACGCCTGGTTAAAAGTCACATCTTTACGACAGTGTGCGTGAGACTCCGGACCAGAAGGTGGCGAGGGAGTCCATCACAACACCTTACTCAATGATTGTTGCTGACCATGTCTTTGGGATGTGGTGGAAGAGATTTTCATCATGGATGTTAAGCTGACAAATCTCCACTAACTATGTAATGCTATCATGTAAATATAGACCAAAACTTCTGTGGATGGTTTTGAGAACCCTGTTGAAATCATGCCATGAAGAACAAAGGCAGTTCTGGACCAGTGATAGCTGGGTGTTCCTCTTAAAGCGGCTGGTGAGTGTTTGTTATACTCTCACTTGTGTATGTGTCTAATAAAGTATTGTGTCAACACCATTCACCTCATTTTACTCTCCTAGTGGATTAGAGTCAGGCATTTGCATGTTATGTAATTATCTGGCAAATCATATCAAATCAACTCCTAAACATTTGCAGAACAACTTAATGACAGTTAAAAGTAGACCTGCACCAGGAGAACATCTCACGAAACCCAATTTCCCCCTCAGGCCTTTCTGACCAAAACCACTCAACTGAGCAAACTGTGGATTTGCAGCAGAAACTGATTGGACTATTGTCCTTCACACAATATAAGAAAGACTTTTCAGGTCTCCCACAGCTCAATCACCACCTGTTCACCTTTGTAATCACACCTTTTATTGTTTTCACAGACTTTATGAGTACATCACGTTTCCATGTCAACAGAGCCCTCCCTCACTGAAACCACAGGACTGTTGACTTGTTACATAAAAGGTAAGACCCATTAACATGCAACTACCAGCTATAAACTCACAGTCACAGGGCATCTTTGCAAATCCTCAGTACATGTCATTACATTTTATAGATTACTTTGGTGCTGACTGCGCTTTTTGATTGATAATGGGCATTTCTCGTTTAAAGGTAGGATCTGCAGAATTTTCCTGAAAAAATGAAAAACATCATTTTTTACAGGAATAATCCTGCTCAATTGTCTCCAATAGGCCTCTATACATGTGTGTCAGTGTCTGTGTCTGTCTCAGCCCCCTCCTATGCCAGGGTGTTGATGTTTTGGTTGTATCGGGACATTTCTGGACGGGGATAAGTGTGGTTACATCAGTCAGTCACAGAGCTTTCAGTGCACTTTGGGTGTTGACGATAGTGAGTGGAAGCTAATTAGAGCTGCTACGATAGTGGAAGTAGCCCAGAGAAAAACAATCAAAGTGAAACTAAACGTCAAATAGATAAGGCTTTTTTCTAAGCAAGGGTGAAGCTTGGCTCAACTTTCACTTGCTTTTAGGAACTCAGAGAGCAGCACAGGTAAAGAGCTTTCTGCTAACCAGGAATGTGTCAAATACATGTGATTACCTTGTGCTAATATGCCAAGCTAGGTGCACGACTCTCAAATCTCTCCTACATAAAAACGTGATGCTACAGGTGGTTGCCAGACTAGTGTGCTCATGTGGTCACAGTAGGAGGCTGTGGGTTCGTGAATGTTGTTTACTAGCAACGAAATCTAACGAAAAGTCCTGTAGACCCTACCTTTAAAGTAGAACCTTCAAATAAGCTAAATACTGTAGACTGAAAAATACACAGATGTAGTCTCTATGATGTTACCCATCTGTTGCTAAGAGCCATGTTAGCAAAGAGGCTAAAGTCGACCTAGCTTCTGTTTAGTTAGTGAGAGGCAAAGAGGCAGCCATTAGCCTCTTTGCTAACAGCTATAAGGTGGCTATCTGCCAGTCAGGTCAGGTTTTCTCTCAGTGATGTTCCTCAGCTCTGCACTTTTTTGGCTTTTTGAATGACCACATGGCAGCCATGCAACCAATCACATGTGAGAATACTGGATTGTACCGGGGGACACTCACTCAGGTATTGTGGCTTGTCCAAAGGGCAACATCTGGTTTAAAAAAATGGAGCCTGTGTGGAAATGCTATAAGCTGCAGTTCATCAAGAGTCTGCTTAAAGCTGGCTGCAGAAAGACCTGAAGCCACATAGAAGCCAAAAAAGCAGACTTTTGCAGCATTAAAAAACATATTTACGACCCGGTTCGAATGACAACGTGGATCTGGATCATGGCTGAAATACACCAGTTGCATCTCCGGTCCATCTCTGCTTCATCACATTACCAGATCAGATAGGTTTCCATTCAAGTCAGTGTATCATCTTACAGTGGATCTGCTCCATTGCGGTTTTGCTGCGTGGCTGGTCTGGCTGGTTGCAGCCATCCTATTCACTCTGGTACCCTGTTGTTCAGACTAATCATGTGGCTGATTTGTGGGTGGAGCCATCGTGTTATCTACTAGCAGCTGCTGGCTGTGAGAGTGGTAGAGATGTTTTGTAATGAAAATATTACGGAACCACAAGAGTTCTGTAATCAGACGGCCACAAGACTTAAGTTATATTTCACAGGTGAAGGGTTTTACCCATGTCAAATATCTATTTGAAAATTAATGTTAAAAATTTGAAATTAGGTCCAGAGTTCATGCTACACTCTAGTAGCTGACCAACCTCCAGAATTAACTCATATACCATTTACGGCTTTAACCAGCATTTAACAGCAACAAAACAGCCAAAAAAACAAACACTGATCCATTATCACGTCTCACAAGTGCAAAGCTGGAGCCACAAATTTTAGAACAAAACTCTTGGTCATAAAGCACTGATACCTTCAGCTGAGAATCACCAGTAAGCTCTGTAACCGTTCAAACTTGATAGACGTTGCCTCTGTTGTATAGTATCGTTTGACATCTGACCATATCTGTGTTCACATCTGGGAAATCCTCAACAGGACCTGTCCTGATTTTAGTCAAAGGAAACACCACAAAATGCAAGTCGTACCGAGACGAACCAAACTAAACTGTTTTTTACTTCATTGATCTGGGAAGCTGAGAATGTCTTTAGATCAGCATCACGGCAGTTGAGGACTTCTACTCTAGAAGGTGAGTTGCACAGACCGTGATGATCTTCTTTGAGGGGTAAAGGTTCTTCTGCTAAGTTTTTCCCTTTAAATTATTCAAAACATACAACATTCCAAACTTTCCTAATGTTAACCTGTTAGCATAGCATTGCTCAGAGTAAACGCCAAGTTATACTTCTGTTAGCATCAGCTTGTGCTTGCTGTTTGAAGCTTGTAAAAAGTGTTGGATTGACTTAATGAAGACGTGTGGGACCATTTGTGCTGCCAAACTCGTCGTCTTCATGTGACACTCCTCTTAGGTGGATGCTTACACAAATAAAACCACTGGAGCGTGTGAGTGTGGGCAGGTGGCTGTGCTTCAGAGGGAGGAAATGAACATGGGCACAAAGGGCAATTTAGCTCAACAATTGAAGCATCTCTGTCTAATTTGGATCCCCCCCTGGTGAGTTAAGTGGTGATTTTCAAGCGAACAACTTCAAGGGCTCATTAAGATCACTTCAGACTCTCCAGAGGAGGTTTTCTCCACAGGATGAGGACTCTTCTGTCTTATAGAGAGACCCAACACACATGCAGCGACATACGCTGACCCAGACATTCACACAGACAGACCTACAATCCTGCACTGCGTTCTGTCGAAGCCTGATAAGACACACATCTCACCGATTGGCCCCTGCAAATGTCAAGCCGGAGTCATCCCTGTTTACTGATAGGGAGTGGGCGAGGCAGAGAGTGAATCTAAGTTTCCTTTGGTTTGGTACGTGCATACGCTGGAGATTACCTAATTAAAACAAGTCAGCAGAGGAGACATAATCTTACAAATCCCTCTACTTAAACATGATGAAAAGAGGTACAGTAGAAAATCTCAAATATCCCCACACAGCCGAGTCCAAGAGACGAAGCTTACGTCAACAAAAAGCAGCTTACAGCACTTCTCAGAGGAACGCTTATCTCCAAACCTTGGACCTGCTTAAAGTCAGCGACAACGTGAGCTGGAATATGAGTCAAAAGGTTCACAGCCCCGCCGCTGTTTCATCACTTCCATAAAACACCGGCCCCTGAGTGTCCCGTTGGGTAGGTTGTTCAGCTAAAGTCACGATCAAACCCAGACACCCCGAGGAGGGAAGCTGGTGTCGCTTACACCAGCACAATAGCTTGAGCAGGGATCACCTAGTTTTGAGGATGAGGCAAACGGGGGGCCTGCCAAGAGTGTTTCTTCACACAGAGGTTTCCACAGATGGTTCTGGGCGGGCCCCCGTTGCCTTTGACCTTTGTGAATGTCTTTGAAAAGAAAAGGTGGACGCCACACATGGGCTTTCTGTTTGTTAATGCAACATGATGCAATAATGAGCTGTTATTGCTGAAATGAACGCACAGTTCTTCTGGGAAAACTTTTTTTTACTTGAACTTAGGGTTGGGAATTGAAAATCGGTTCCTGTTGAGAATCAATAAGAAATGTTTCAGTCCATTGATATCGTTAGCCTTTGTACTTAACAATTCTTTTATTGATTCTTTACACTATGCCAGAGCTGCAGGACCTTGTGTGGCTAGTCTTCCGCAGCTATCTTAGCTTGGCAGTTAGATAGTATTTCCCAAGAAAACCCTGTTTAAGGATTTCTAGCTTGAAATTTTACTGATGAACTGAACCCAGACATCTTCATTACTCTCCCACAGGAGATTCCTATTCAATACATTCAGAATAAACAAAATAGATCTAGCTTGGTGCTAATGTATACGGGAAATTGCATTGATACGCTAGCGGTTAGCATACATCAGTATATGTCAGAGGCATATTACAGTTACTCTTTTTAAACAGTACTGAGAACTCCAAATGTCAAAATACTTTCAGGCAAATGAAAGAAAAGTTAGGCTCATGGTTGGCTTTATAGCTACGGCAAGGTTCCAAACAACTTGGAATAATGCTATAACCACTTCGAGACAGTAGATGGCCTACTTGAGTCAATAAGATATTACAAAATTGTGCATCAACATCACACGACATGCAATTTTTACTTTTTTCTTTATATTTACGCCGGGAGATATCCAGATCTAGGGACCAACTACATATTTATTTACTTGAAAAAGAAGGAGTTGACATGGGAATCGATAAAGAATTAAATCGATAAGCAGAATTGATAAGGGCATTGATATCAATAAAATCTTATCAATGCCCATCCCTACTTGAACTTCTCACTCAATCTCATGCTTTTTGCTTATTGGATTGTTTTTTTGTGTGTGTTTCTGTTTCTTCTTGGGGTCGTCACTGCAAAAAAATGTAATTTTCCCAAGTGTTTTTGTCTTATTTTAAGTAAAAATTTTCTTTTTACACTTGATATGAGCCACATAAAAAAAATTAAAAGACAAAAAGGACAAAGACAAAATTCAGGTCTGAATTGTAAAGTAGAAATGCTGCCAATGTAACAAGAATTTTTTTTTTTTTTTGATTTGCTTGAAACTAGGGATGGGTACCTTTCACACCTGAAACGATACGGTACCAAAGCCCGGTACCTGGCAATCGGTACCGGTACTCAACGGTACCAATTTTCGGTACTTTCTTGTGTTTATGTGGTAGAGAATATCAATTTGTTTACTAATGAAATATAAAAATAATTCAATTTAACATATTTATTTTTCGATATATAACCTTGCAATGGTGTGTTCATACCCAGCGTGGAAAATTGCCTACTCTTCTATTCCCCCACGGTCACAAGGATGTGTTTAGGTACCTAAACATGGTACCTTTTGGTTTTTACCTGAGTCGATACTCGGTACTTTTGACAGCATTTGGTCGGTACCTGTAAAAGTACCTAATTCAGTACCCATCCCTACTTGAAACTAGAATAATGTCTTTATACAAGTAACTTTTCTCTTGTTCTATTAGCAGATTATTTAACTTGTAACAGCAATTCAGACCTCATTTTTGTTTCTAAATAACTTGAAACTAGACATGTTTCCGGACGGGTCAGGTGAATGTGGCTCATATTAGGTCTAAAAATACATTTTTTACTGAAAATAAGACAAAAACACCTCTTGAGAAAATATCAGCTTTTTGTATTGTTATCGTCCACATGTTGCATACTTGAACAGTTCCTGTAGTTTTTCAGTGTTTCTCAGTCTTCAGGCGTTCGTCTTTGACATCCTGACATGAGGTCTCTAATTTGACGATGTGCTCATACGCCCTGCAAGGAGGAAACAGCCTCCGCAGCCCCCCTCCTTGGCTGGAGGGTGACCTCTGCTTAGGCACGGACCCTCGGTCTTAATTGTATCTGGAGGAACTCTGCTGCATAAGATCCAACCAGAGGGCTCCATGGCCTTCGCTGTATGGAGCGCTTAAACAGACGACAGGATGCTCTACCCTGCACTGCTGTTCCAATCAACACCGTCTCCAAAGAAAATGTTGAATTTAATTGAGCTCCATGTGACATTTTGAGATGAAGCATCAGGATGATATTCAGTTTTGTAACCTTTGAATGACTAAATGTGACATTATTTTCAGATCCACAGCTCCAGACACGCAAAACTTTTTGTTCACCAAGTTGAAAAGAGGAAGTTTTCCTCATGTCAAAGGTGAATGATGTCCAAAGAATTTCACAATATCAAAGTGAGCGCTCAAGAAAACAGAAAAATAAATATACAGCTTTCTACAGTTTGAGCCTGGAAGCTATTTTCTTGTCTCTGACACTTGTGTCGCCGTCACAGCAGAGCATAATTTGCCCTGGATTACTTTCCGACACTGATCTAAGCTTTGTCATGATACGTTCTAACACCCGTCCCCTGACTTTTTCCTCGCTCCATCCCAGCGTCTCCACACCCATTAGAGAGCATGAAAAAAGAAAAAAAGCATCTCTCCTTTGATTGTGCAACACAATCATCTCCCGCTTCACTTGGCATTTAACACAGCTGTGATTTCCACTCCTTTTTTTTTCTCCCCCCACAGTGATCATCCCTGCGCTGATTGCTGGCTCTCTTGTGTGTAACATTTACGGAGCTAAACGCTGGTTTTACTGGAAAACTGAGCGATGCAAGCAGCCGATAACGAGGGAGGTGACATTAAGCGTTGGGAAAAAGAAAACAGTTTTAATGAAAAAGCAACAAATCTGCACATATTCCAACATTTTTTAAAACCACTGTATTTCTCGTTATTACCAGCGCACACATACAGAACATTTGAACAGGTGTTGCATGCATGAATAAGAAAAATCCATCCCAAGAAATGAGCACATGAACTATTACACATTTCTACATTTATCTATCAAGAGACGCACATTGAGTGTTTTAACGTCCAGACACAAGAGCCAATATCAAACTTACAGTATGTACACAAGAAAATGCCAAATGTTTCACAGACATGATATTCCACATCTTCACTCAGAGACACAGCACATTATGTAGCATAATCTCAATTTGGCATCCAGTGTGTGACTATTCCCATATTTCTCCGCAAGCACAACATTTTATCACAGAAAAAAAGAACATAATCCCATTTTGAACACACACCGCACTCGCCACCACTGTTGGATCCCCACACTTGAAATTGACATGACAGCTCAGAAATGATGGCGAGGCTTCTGCACTGTCAGGACTGTAACTGCACCTTAGCGTGACACACGGCGGCGACTGTCTTGCGTCGTTTGGCTGCTCACGTCCCCCTCGCCCTCGTGGCATAGGCACCCTGTTCACACTGAAACGTATGGATGAGGAGGTGGACGGTTACCCATAACCACAGATCCGCAGCGTTAGTCACCGTGTCAGTACTGACCTCAAACGTGTAAATACTCTATCTGACTGTGGATGAGTGGCTAAGGGCAATGTCAACCTTACAGCAAGAGCAAAAAGTCAGAGAGGGAGCGTCTAGTCCCTTCAGTCGGCGTAGAGGATGAACCCTGAGAAGGTGCTGTATTTGTTGCTGTTGCCCCCATGAGCTTTCCCTCCATCCAGTTTTATGAAAACTTCATCGCCTGCGTCCAAATGAAGGATGACACTGTTGCTGGCATAGTCATAACTCTGGTCCTGGTCTTGGGCGATGGCGCTGGCTCTAACCTGGAATATGACACAAGGAAGAAGACAGGACGATGAATGTGATAACTCATTAAACATCCACATTTAGAGTGATGGATGATGAGGAAATGAAATCTTAAATTGATGCACACATAAGTTGAACTCAACCACCTTATTCTGAGAACAGAGCACGAGAACAGTGGAGTGTATCTGAGACTTCCTCCTAAGTGTGTCCCCTGTGGTAAATATCGTGTTTTCCTCCCATGACTCAACTGAAAGGGTCAGCTTTGAGTCAGTCTGCCTCTGAGGAAGGATGGCTGAGCATACTATCCCCTTTGCCTCCTGCTCTACATTCACCTTTTTTTTTTTCTTTTTGAGTGGGACACTAAAAATACCACCTTACACCAAATATGAGAGTCATCGTATCAACACAGAGTAATTACTGAAGGTGTTAGGAGCTGCTTTGTGTGACGGACAGATTCACACGTCAGGTCCAGTTAACACAGAGTGATCTGGGTTGCCAGGTTTGGTCTTTCTCCCTCTCTGTTTGTGGCTTCATCTTTCTGTGGAAATAAACTTTAAAAGTAAAGGTTGAGCTGCAGATGACAGCACGCTGATGGCTTTTTGACACGTCAGCCTGGTTTCTCTTCCCTCCCTGTTGCCAAACCCAGCTTTGCTCAGCAGCATGATGTCCTATATTGACAAGAAATACATTCACAGTCTGTCTTTTATCAGTATTTTGGTCATTTACACCAGTTTTTGCTTCAATCATTGGGCACATGTTTTCCTTTTGGGCTCCTTAAATGCAACTTAAGATATCTGAATCAGAAGTTTGAGTGTTTTGTTCCTGACTGGCGTTCATTAACCACAAAGGGAGTGTTTGAGTGTTTGGTCGCATTAGATTTTTTTTTTTTTTTCATTTAAGTATTTAGGCAAATTTGGTCATATTGAGGTTCAACACAACTTGAGAAACTTGAAATTCTCCTTTTATACTATTTTTTTTTTCTTGACCTTTTTACCTTTGATCAGGTAGATCAGCTGATAATAGACAGAATTCAGGCCCTGCTAAATAAGATCTCAACCACTTTAATTTTAGTTGAATATAGCTTTTTATGTGTAACTATGTGTATGTTTTTGCATCTACAGTGTCTAGTCACTCTTAAAAGAAGGATGAAGCAGAGAGGATATACCCAACAGTTGAATCAGTGAGATTTAAACATCACGCCAACCTTCATGTGTCTCCAATACATATCAGGCTTATTGGACCATAAACGCACCACTCATTTCATTTTATCCCTTTGATTTAAACCAATTAATGTCTCCCATTTTCTACATTAATAAGTGTTTTATGCCCTTTTAGAAATGTAAGTGGATAAGTGTTTTGATTGTGTCAGTGTGTGTCTGATTGGACACATAATTGTACATTATGTATTGTTAGAGCGTGTGGTACCCTTTCAGTGTAAAACAAATTCTCCTTACTGTGATGCACATAAATATAATGTGCAGATAATGTGAATAAAGTAAGTTTGTCTTGTGCAGTTTAAGGTTTATTTGTTACCCAGAGACAATACACCTACTTCAAACTGTGTGTCCTCTGTTTTTGATTACATGCTGCATCATAAAACAGTGAGGAATGAAATTAAGTGTGTAAAATTTGAAGAATGGTGTAAAAAGCTGGATATTTTGGCACCATGAGGATGATAATTCACAGGTGTGTGAGGTGTTGTGTTTACTCTGTGCTCAGCTTGCAGCAGCTCAGCCTGAGATGTTTGCAGGGAAATATCAAGGTTCAGATTTAAATGGTGTTTGATCAGTGTCTCCTCCCGGGGCTTTGAAGACATTACAAAATTACCCATGAATATAGCAAATATCATGATTTGAGAGTGAAACGCCTGGGCCTGACAGGCACACTGATAACGCACACTAGCACATCATGACTCCATGAAGTTTGTTGTATTTCAAAGGGCACCAGCTTTGAACTAGCCTCTACCCCGGGCTGTGTTCTGATGTGTGCAGAGTTGAGATAGGGCTGCACTTCTTCCACTCACTTCAACGTGTACATCATCAGATGTGTAATATGCACAGATACACAATGTGGCAGCATGCCACTGTGAATCGTCATTATACTGGGCTATAACACCAGACCACGACAGACCTGAAATCACTATCCACATGAACGCATGACTACTCCATTAAGACTGCCAGTACACTGGTTACAGCGCTCCCTGAGCAGATTGGTGTTGGTTCCTTTAATGTATGATTCAGAGTTCATAATGTCAGTAATTCTCTACTATCTCTAGCTCCATATTTAGAGTCATTTTTCCATTTGTTAGGGATCAGGGTCTAGGATTGCTAGGATACCAGTACTAAATGCTCCCTAAAATGCTACATCAGGTATAATAAATACACACAAAGGACTGACTATGACTAATACACCCTCCAGAAAGCAAGTTGATTTCTGGTAAATTATAACAACACTGTGTTAGAAGACAGTATGATGTTCGTCAAAGCTAACAAAAATAGTAAACAGTGCTTTTTGATTGATATTATGCTAGTTTTTTAGCCCCAGCAGGATGGCATAGGCCAATACCCAAGTCTAGTTATCAGAATTAGCACTGGAAAAGAAAAGAAAAGTATTCAGCAGCACTTTGAGACATAAGTTGTTAAATGTTGGTGTTGGGTCAGTTTTCAAGTTTCAAGTCTCACCCACCAGACCGTTCTTGATCAAGTCAGCCCACATGCTGGTACCATCTCCTCCCCTCATCAGCACATTGTAGATGAAAAAGTATGTTCCAGGAATTTTACAGGTGAACTTGCCCGTTGCGCCCTCATAGTTCCCGCCAATGTTGGTCACCACATCATCGAAGCGGAGAATATCGTAACCTTCTTGTGGGTTTCGTAGTCCCGCGTAAAAAGCCACCCGAGGGGAAGTGTTGTAGGTGGTAGTGCTGACTGACCCTTTCCCGCCCAAACCTAGAATCCCTGTCCGTACAATGTCAACGCCGTCTCCTGGTGGTCCTTTAGGGCCAGGTGGACCCGGCTCTCCAGGTGGTCCCGGGGGTCCAGGCTTACCCGGGCGTCCTGGTTTTCCTTGTGGGCCGTGAGCGCTGTAAGTAGGCAAGGGTGGCCCTATGCTGTGATCACTAAGATCTGCCTCGTTGTCCACCTGTAGGCCCGTGGTTGACGTGTCAGTTCCTGTGCCTGCTGTGCCCGTGCTGGGGAAGGGGTCACAGACCATGCGGCAGGTGCCCAGCATCTCGAAGTGGCTCGAGCTGTCATCCGCTCCACCTGTGCCAACAGAGCTGACCAGCACAGGGATGAGGACCACCAGCACCAGGACCAGCATGACCCCCACGGCAGCTGCCACCAGGGTCTTCCGCCCGATGCTCAGCCGGGGAAGGGGCTGCGCAGCCACCGTGGAACTCTCCGGAGTGGAAATGGTGACTGTGGGGAGTGCGTCCACCTGGCAAAACGCAGACACTGGAGATCTCTGTTGGTGGAGATGGAGAGCTGGTATGAGTGAGTGACAGAGCAGTGTAGGAGTAAAGGAGAGTGGAGCAAAGGACTGAAGTGATCAAAAGGAGAGAGGGATTGAGAGAGTGAAGAGAGAGAGTAAGAGGAGAGGAGGAGGGAGAGAGGAAGACGGCATGTGAGAAAAAAAAAAAAAAAAAGAAAAGACGCAAGGGGAGGAGAGAGTGAGCAACATACACTCACCAACAATCTGAGTCAGGGCTGAGGAGGGCACTTTCCTACTGGCAGCCAGGGTAGACATTAAGAAGGAGTGTGATATTTGGGGCACAGAACACGCATGGAGAAACAGATTTTCTGGAAGTTTGTCCAATGAAAAGTATCTTTATTTTAGAAGACACTATTTATAAACAACTAGTAAAATGTAAATACCTCAGTCACACTGCTTTGCACTGTCATTTTTTCCTCCATATTGGATATTTAGCAATGCTTTGGTGTGCTTAAAGAGAAACTGGGGCATCTCTGTGGCTGCACATATCTCCATGTTTATACTCTTGAATTTGTATTTTCTTAATGTATGATTGAATAGGAAACCAATTGTTTTGCCTTTTGTTTTTTGGGTTACATCTAAATATCTTATTTCTCCATCAGGAACCACTGTGAAAGGGGTGAATGTTTTCAAAACTCTTAGTATTTGTTATCAAAGTTATCCCTTGATCTGTCAGCAGAGAGGCTAAAGGCCTGCCTCTTTACCTCATTCTAACTTTGATGAAGCTAAGTTAAGTTGTGCTTTTTCAATATGGCATCCACCAATAATGGGCTTCAAAACTCTTAATCAGGAATAAATGAGTGATGTCACTGAGACTATGAACAATCTAAACGGACAGCTGCTGGTAGCATTACTTTTTATAGCATTAATACTTGAATGCTTGCATTAATGCTAGCTGTTCTAAAATTTCAGAATGCTACCTGGGAGAAGTTCCTGTGGTTAGGAAGCAATAACAGATATTCAGTGTTTAATAATAGAGGCTGCAGCACACGCTAAATTATCTTTACTGTTATACCTGACTTTTCTGTGGTCCTTTGGTTAAATTATAAGTATTGACTTGATTTTTATTAATATACAGTAAGGCCTACAAGCTAATGTAGTCCACAGAGACAGCCAGGCTCACCAAAGCCAGCTAGCTTACAGCTATCAAACTTATCATTACTCAGCAATTAGTGAATATTTTCTTCAGCTAATACTGTTCTTTTAGCATTAAAAAAAAAAAATTAAAGCAATTTGGGGAAGAAAATTGTTGACATATTTAGTCTAAAGAAAAAGTCAGGCGAAGAAGTTGTGGCTAAAGCTAAACTCTAGCATTGATCCCCAAATGTATGCATGCTACAATATTACATGCTAGGCGCCTGCCAAGAAAAATAATTTTGGAGATAGTTTTAATTTTTAATCATGACTTTGCTATCAAACTTAAGCTATTTGTTTTATCAAGGGTGGGATTGGGAATGTATGGTTTACATTTGTCCTTAGTTTTTAACAGAAGATAGATAGATAGATAGATAGATAGATAGATAGATAGATAGATAGATAGATAGATAGATAGATAGATAGATAGATAGATAGATAGATAATTTATTTATCCTGAGGAAAATTCAAGTTAGGCCATCAAAACTGTATGACTGACATTTAAGCTAAAAATTACTGAATAGTCCGCTTAAATAAAAATTAGCTCCACAGAAAACTAATACAACAGAAATCAACATACGATTCATAAAGTAAAGAACGACTGAAAATAAATAGTCTTACCCTAACCATATTCACGAAAAATACTTCTTAAATAAAAAAAACTTGACATTTACTGCCAAATAAATGTGTTTTTTAACATCAAACAACAGAATTTTGCTTCAAGTCGTTCCTATTTGTGACTTAAGAAAACTAATAACTCTTCCAGCTCAAGAGTTTTATCCCTCAGAAACAAAAGTACATTTCTTGCTTCACCTGAGAATATGAAAAGTAGTTTTTAAGATTGTTTATTTTTCATAATGATGATAATACACTGAAGCCCTGATGAAAGGATTAAGACAGAGTTGTGTTGGCCCGTGTAGCAGGTGCAGTTAAGGTGTTTTCTTTCCCCCTTTGCCTGGCTTGGTGCATGCTTGTGGGAGATGATCATTTCAAAACCTACACATTAAATACCACTTGGGTTTATGTTCTGTTATCTAAAAATAAATTCTGCATATTTGGTCCAAACTCGGTGTGCTGGCAGAGATGCTTCTGCTTGATTCTGCAATCATTGCCAGTTCTCGGCTCAGTGAACATTTTCCTTGAGTCGACTAAGTTGCTGCAGTGATGTGATTTATGAAATGTAAAGGTTTCTGGATGGTTCTGTGGGAGGTTTGTCATTTCCCTGAGAAGACATAGAACAAATGCTGCTTTTCTTAACTATTGAAATGCAACTGATCACAAAAAGTAGAGTTGAAAGCCAATAAAATAATTAATCTTAACTGAGTATGTAATGAAGAATAACAGGAAAAAGCCAATTAAAAGATGTTTAAACCATGAAGAGTTTTGTTTGATAAGTCAGGAAGTCAGAAGAGCAGATTCTTGGAGTTTCAGACTTTGCTCCCTCCAAGGAGAAAAAAACAGTGAACATGACGCTGATTTTTGAAAAAGGTACTTAATATTCCTCTGTCAACTACGCACAGTACATTTTGTAAATTCCTGCTCTGAAAATGATTACACTCCTACCAATTAACCAACAGCCATGAGACAGAAACACAGCCACACTGAAGCCAGTTACATAAACTTGGCTCTGCTTAAATCATCCAGTGATATTAGATTTTCATGAGTAGTTTGAGCAGGCGGTAGTTTTTTTATGACTCTCCTCCACATTTTTGATGCTGCTGTTGTCACAGAGCACGACAATGGTACTGAGTCAGGCACCCCGAGCACTGCTTTCTTGCTGAGTCTCTCTGGATGATGACATGTACCAAATCGGTGAGACGAAAATATCAATCAGATCGACGGAAGACATCTTTTTCTGCTGTCATGCTCTTTTATGTCTTACCATCAAGACAGTTAAACCGTTATCATTTGGTATCAGTTAGCAAAACACCACTCTGAGAATATAAGAGTGATGCTGGAGATTGCTGAATTAACACTGGCAATCTTGCCATGTACTCTAAAAAATACACCTGGACAGGCAAAGTAAAGGTTACTTAATCTCAAAACATTTTAAAAATTTGTTTGAGCCTTTTCTATGGAACAATGAATCAAGGACTTGGCTTTATTTGTTGAATTTAGTGCCCTCATGTGGTTTTCCAAACACACAACATCTTTATTCCCAGCTCCTCAGAGGGAATCCAAAGCTGTACTACAGCACAACACATTTTAATAAAATCTTAAAGAAATAAAAAAAAGGTTACTTCATAGATATTATGCAGGAATAGACTGCAAAAAATGCCTTAAACCTAGTCAGACAACATTTTCTTTTTCTTCTTTTAAAATTAAGCATAACATGTTGTTTTAAAAACATGTCAAAATACTTTGCTTGCTGCACTGGCAGCTATTTCCCTCATTACACTTGTTTATGTAATTGGCTTTATTTCTGTGCTTGTCAGGTAAGTTTAGCCTGTACTAGGGTGTGATGAGATATTTAGCCCATTAATGAGACAAAAAAAAAAAAAAAAAAAAACTCAGAGTGATGTTAATTTCAGCACTTTTCTCCCCTGTGAGGCTACAATTTGGTACCACCTTCCATAGTATAGTTAAGTATATGGGACTCACAGGAACTTTGGTTCAGGCTGGTTTGAATTCAGGTCCTGTAGGTCAGATCAAAAATCAAAGTACTAATGGGAAAAGAATTTGACCTTAAGATGGGGAAATGTTAAATATGTGAACAATTTATCACAAGTAGACAACAAATGTAAAGGCAATCCATCCAAAAGACATTTCCAGAGAAAAAGTTGACCTCAGGGTGGTGCGTGAGAAAAACTGAAACAAGAAAAACTGTTTCTTTTTCTCTTTTCGACAGGATAGGTCACGGATGAAAAGGACGCTAAAGGTGCTGAGACAGATTACTCTGTGGAAATGTTTCATTATGTTTGCCCAAATAAACTAACATTTTTAAGTATTCAAGAAAGGCTTCTTTTCAGACATCTTTCAGACCTCTCATGTGCATGCCAGTACCCTCTACATAGGCAACCTCTGTGGATACACAAACAAAGTTTACAGAACGACGTTTGGCCCAACCATCTGACTGTCCTGTGATAAATGACTCGGACAAAAAATCATCAGGGTAGACCAGATCTGGAAGTACATGGAGAGTTCAAGCTGGATAGAAATAGCCGTTCCAACAGGCCATGATGCTGACGCTAGCTAACAACCAGTTGGTGAATGAGACTGAGAGAAATCCTCTATCCATTCCAACTTTGTGGATGCCACTGAGAGACAGTGTGAGAGGAGAAAATGTTCCTTTAGACTTTCATCTGGACAACAGACAGGCAGAATGAAGGGGTACATGATGGAAACTATGATTATGTGGAATCTTTTGAATTACTAATGAACGAAAATTTCAAACAGAAGAAAAGCTCGACAAATCACCACAGATCGATTAAAGAGGTTGAAAATTCAGCAAGGTGCAAACTAAAATCTGCTACCATGTTTAGTCCAGTCCACAGGTGCATTCAGAGCTGATTTTTCCCATGGATTAAATCAGTATCTAAAATGAACATGATGGATATAGTATGAATGAATAGTTGAGATTGACTTGTGTTCTTCGTGCACTTTTCTCTGACTGCAATGACTTTTTTGACCCAGAGGATGGCGCCAACTGCTCATTCTTTTCAAAATATGTTAAAAATGCAAAGAAACCAACCAGGCTCCTTTTCCTGTGCTCTTTCAGTCATTGTGTGGTGGGAAAGGGCTTTTGAAGAGTGATCTTTTCTAAACTGGTATGTTTTTAAACGTAAAAGTCATAGTGCTGAGTACATCAGAACATCATTCCACTTCTGTGTAAGAATAGTAACTTCTCTTATCAGGCCAACAGTACAGGGAAAGGTGAAGACCACCCATCTTGAGTCGGCCTGCTCACATTCCAGAATAGACACAGGGGACTGCCCTGTCAGTAACTCGACACCAGGCCATCTTTGATGTCTATATTGAGGATGGACTCAGCTGGAGAGAGTTTTTCCTGACTTCTTGGAGGATGCAGGGGAAAATATTCTGCTGCTTGAGTATTTTTGATTCTGGTTCAATCAAGGAAGTGAAGAGAATATAAACTCTAGTGCGCAATTTTTGTTTTCTTTTTTTTTTTTTTTTTTTTACATTTAATTTGGTAGAACATTTGGATTAAAACTCCATATCTGAAGTGTAACCAATTAATGATTGATCAACAATAAATATCTTCAGGTATCTGTTTTAAATAAACCGAGTAACTTCTCATAATATGTCATAACATTTTTCTAGAAACTTTCATGGCACTAAAACCTCTTGAACTGGTGTCATAACCCCTTGTTTAAAAGAAAAGCATATCAGCCCCTCGTATGTTTACTCAAGGGTTCAAACAGAGTAACTTCCTTGATTCTTTCTATTGGGACTCTTCCTTTTTAGGCAATAGGCCGCTGCCTTGCAGTCCCTCCTGGGATTCTGTGGGAATTCCTTAGCTGGTACGCTTGGCCATTGGTTTTCATTCCTGAAATATCGTTATTTCAGGATATGAGAATGGGATGGAGAGCAGAACTGAAGAAATGGTGCAGAGGAGGGACTGAAAGAATGTCACAAAATGTCGCTGTGGGGCAATCTCAACCAGGCTGTGGCCTAAGTTTGTAAACAGTTGTGTGTGGGTGTGGTTTTTGCATTGTGGGTCAAGACAGAAAGAGATTTTATCTCCTAACCTGAGACTGCAGTCAACAAAGAGAGAAAAAAAAGCATCCAAGTAGTGGCATATGGCATCAAAATTGATGATTAAGTGTATTGTTTTGATTTACCAGTGAATTACAAAGACTAACTTTATTTAAGATCTGAAAAATAATTGCTAAAATATTTAAATGACTTTCTTAGGTCAGACAGAAACATTTTTTTTACGCAAGGACCTCGTTAACATTGTCTTTTTGAGATTGTGTCCACCTTTAAATGTACTTGTAAAGGCCCAGTGCATAAAAATGATAATTCAGGCGTTATTATGTGACAAAACATCCCCATGATGACATTTCATTTGCGACTTTATGGACTTAAGCTTTAAGCTTGTAAACAATATGATTCATTTCAAAGGACTTTCCTGTCAAGAAATAAATTCTTAAATTCTTTGTAAAAACTTATTTGGAATATCCTGGTCTAGCCTGTCAGTTTTCAGAAGGGTCAGTGAAATGCTCTCCTATCACTGAGAGATCCAGTGCCAGAAGCCTGTCTGAATGGTTAACCTACAGAGTCTGGAATCCACTTCTCACTAACAGTAGACACATATTTCCCTTTTTAGGGCATGACAATCTATTACGTAATTTAGGGAGCACTTGGATCTCTAGCAAACTCGCCTGAGTTGAAGCGGGAGGTACTATCCAGAGCGGCAGCCTAATTGACCAATCATACACCAGGGAACTTGCATTCCCGTTCTCTGATTGGCTAGAAGGCGGGCAGAGGTGGTGACGTTTAGGCTGCTCGCGCTACTCTCTGACTTGGAGTTTTCACATTGACGGTTTCACGGGAGTAGTTGTAGTTCTCACACCGGACGGGGTAACTGTCCTGGAAAAATAGGCTACTGGGGTTGTTTGACGCGTTTGTAGCTGGAGTACAGGAGATAACTGCCACAGGCAGTAGTTTATGTGCTTATTTTTCTCTTGGATAGTGCTCTAAAGTTGTCACGATGCCGGTTTTCCACACGAAGACGATAGAAAGTATCCTGGAGCCGGTGGCTCAGCAGATATCCCATCTGGTGATAATGCACGAAGAAGGTGAAGTTGACGGGAAAGCTATTCCGGATCTTACGGCGCCAGTGGCTGCTGTGCAGGCGGCTGTTAGCAACCTTGTCCGGGTGAGTAACTTTTATCCATAGTGAAAATCATACCTGATAAAGTCTACGGCTGCTTGTAGCAGCTATACCTGTCGCTCTTTGTCCCACACGGTCCGGTCCTAATACACGAACTTTGATTCACACCCGTCACTGTACACTTTCAGCTGCTTTGTCTCCTGGTTCTAGGACATGAAGGTATGCTATTTAAGTTTTGTGAAGTTGTTTGGCTCGGGGCAAAGGGCAGTGACGCCCTTTTCCCCTTGAAAATATGCCCTGCCTCCTCTGGTGCCGCCTGCCATATCCTGACGTAGGCACTGCTGCTGGTGTGTACACGCCAGGCACTGAATCAGACTACAGTAACATTATGTTTCATTTTGATTAAGCTAACAGCAAAACACTCACACAGATCCAGATTTACATGGATGAGAATGAATGAAACCTCAATGTAGAATGCGTGCGTTCAGTTAACTGAGTCATAATGAGTGGGTAGTTCAAACACTACTACGACTCTCCCAATGAATGAGTGATAATCAGAAATTCATAGATGTCACTCTTTAAACTCATCTGATTTTTTTTAAGTTGTGATGAAAAAAACTGATCAATTACGTGCCAGAGCTGCTGATTGGCATGGAATCACGTTATGCTGCCTTCACTGACTGATCAGACATTGGGAAATCATGGCACAGCGATCTTCAAAGCATCAATGAATGGCAAGAAGTGAATTTATTGTCAAATTATGATGGCTTATTACAAAATTTACTCAAAAGTGCTAATTTAATGTTTTTTGTGCTACTCCAGGTGTCAAGCAGTAGTTTTCAATGGATGAAACTGAAAGACAATCTAAAGGCTGTTACACTGGACAGTTCAGGGGATGTTACTCAATGCAAAATCTTAACCATCTTGATCCCTTCTATGCTCTACAACTCAATTTGATAAAGATAGGACACTGAAACATTCGTCCTCCACTATGGCTGCAAATTAAACGCCACAAAGTTTGAATTTCTTGTGGCAGTTCAATGCTGCCTTCACTGACCCATCAGAATTACCAGTTAGCCTCATCAAAAATGTAATATCTTTGGCTGGAAAGTGTGTTCTAATGATAAATTAGTTATCCAAAATGAATACTAAGGTCTGACTGGTCAGAGGTTACAAGGAAACCCAGACTAAAGGCCCATTTATGCTTAACGGATGCATGAGAGCAGTGATGGTAACATCATATGAAAAGGATGGATACATTTTTGTACGAAAAAGGAGGAGAAATAGGCCTTGATCCTGCATTAAAGCTACACTCTTCTGCACCTAAAGCAATTAAATCGACCCCAAATTGTTGACAAGTTGTTTGAATAAACTGCCAAATAACAATCAAGCAACAAGACCTAAAAATAAAATCCCCCTCCTGTAATTCTGACGCACTTTGGCAGGCACTTGTACATTTTCATACCTAGTTAGTGCCCTTGATTTCTACCCGCACGGCACAGTTAAAATGTCTCTGTGGGGCCATTAATTATGCATTTCCAAACTGTTCTTAGAGAAACATTACATGCACCCTGATGACCAGCTACAGCTGTGGGTTCACTTATATTTAGAATCAAAAAGAACCACAGTGGATGTTCTTCTGAGCAACTGTCACAGCTAAAAGTAAGGAAGTCAGAGTTCTGTTTCCTCATGTTTGCGTGAACACAAACCAATACTTGGAAAGTTTCTTCGAGAGGAAAAGGAGGATATGAGGCTGCTGTGAGATAGAGTGGTTTGTAAAAGGAGGAGGAAGGGATAGAGACTAAAATAAGGCAGACTTAGTTCCTGTGTGTCGTTCTCTGTGTCAGCCTGGTCAAGCATAGAGCCCCTGACAGTTGTTGGGAGATAAATTTGGACAATTGCACTGGTGTCTTCTGTCAGTGAAGATATTTGCCTTCCATAATGAGAGATTATTGAGTTCCCATTTACGTGTCAGCACGAACAAAACTTCCTTCCTCTAAAGAGCGTTACATAAACGCTTTAAGGTGACGTGTTATGCTTGTGTTTGATGTCATAGTGAGATATAAGGAAGACTTTTTTTTGCCAAATTAAACCACACTGATAAGACTTAACATTTAAAAAATCCTGGAGTGAAATAATGGGGTTAAATGTCACTTGGGACAGAAACTTGATTCTGTAAATATTTGTTTATGAAATACGATCAAACTGAAAGGGAATGATTAAAGGTTACTTTTGAGGAAACATTGTTAAAACATTTAAATCATCCTTACAATATATCTCAATGTGACAGATCACATGAGGGCCTGTGTCCACTGGCAGAATTGTGGCTCTGGCAGCCTCCAAAACCTCAATTTCAAAGCATTCCTCATTGCTGCTTTTGGTGTTTACTTTTATTCAAGCCCTTTTGATTAAAGTTTGTTTTCAGACTTTTCTCGTCATGAACCAGGGAGGACGTCAGGACACTGGATAGAGCAGGTGAGGGGGTGAGAATAGGAAGTGACACGCCGGCCTCATTGGGCGTTCAAACTTAACCGCTAAGCCATACTTGTACATCAAGGTCATTTTTCAAAGAAATATTGAAAAGAATGAAAAATAATTGTGTCTTGGCATTGAAAGAAGCAAATACCTGTGTTGTTGGAAAAAGTCCTCCCCCTTCTTGGCTTTGATTGGTTAGTGAGTAGGAAGTGACATTGACGAGTGGCAGGGTTTCATGTATTGAGATATTTTCTAACATAAATGTGTGAGTGCAGCAAAAAAAAAACAAAAAGAAAAACAAACAAAAACACCTAACATGTTGGTTTTGTATAGAAAATAGCTGATTCCAGAGCAAAAAATGCTGTAAGTGGACACAGGCCCTTGTTGGTATTGCTGTAGTTAACTAATCAGATTTAACTATAAGAGAAAGAAAAGACAATAAACCCTACAGCTTGATGTCTGTCACTTTGATTTAAAGTTCTTCTTGAACTCCTTAAACACTGCTGTAAATAAAGGGACATTACGCTACATTTCTGTTCATTAATCACACATGAACTCTACGCCTGTCAGCATTCCCTGCCTTACGAAACGTCCCGTGCAACCTCAAGCAGCTGGGGGTGAAATGATCCAGGCTCTTTGGACGCTTTGATTGTGATCAGATTTTTCCAGCGGTGGTCTGAATGAATGGAAGGGCCTGTAATTATTTCCAGTTGCTGTGGCAACATTACAACATGGATAGTGTTATGATCTCACAGAAGTTGGGGATCAGATGTCGTTCTGGTTTCATCTTGTTAGTTGTACATTGCGAAGCTTAGATCAGTAAATAAACAGTGTGAGGCTCTTATCTTTGAGCTCTTTGTTAAAAGAATTGAAGACTCTCTGAACGAAGTGGTTTTTTTTTGTGTTTGCACCTGTTTTATGACTCAGTCAGAGGAAGTCTGAACCTTCTCATTAAGGAGTAAATTACTGTTGAAGGAAGGCTCATGCTTAGAAAAGAAAGGGAATGAAGTTGTCTATTATCATTACACCATAAATATACGAAGCAGATTAGCCAAAGAGAAATCAAGTCTACCTCATCGTCCGTGTTGCCCAGAAAACCACATGTTGCACAGACGTCCTTCTTATGATCTCTCTTGAATTCTCCTGAGCCAGAATCTTAAGCACACTTAATCAAGTCAGACTCAGGATGGAAAATGTTCATACATTCTGATGGCTGCGTTGGGTTACTTTCCAAATCCATAACAAGAAACTCAGGGATTCCTAGGCCTGTCACAATAACAAATTTTGCTAGACGGTAATTTTCCAAAATATTATTTCCGATAAATTATATTATTGTCAATATTATTTTGATTTTTTCCCCCTTTTTTAATTGATGTAATTATGATAAATGGGATAATAAAGTGAGTACAACATATCAAAAGCAAGAAACTTTAATTTCTTAAGAGTATTTAACTGTAATTAAAAGTTCAGGATCTTTTAAATCAAATAAATTCAACAAAAAATATAATAAATTTAACAAACAAGAAAGAGAAAAAAAATACAATGAAAATGAAATGGACTCTCTTTTAGAAAAAAATATATGTCAATGAAAATAATTAATACTAATCAAAAACAATGAAACATAGACCCTATCTCTAAAGAAAAAACAAAACTCCCCAAAAAAACCCAACAACAATAAAAACTATAGCTTAAATAAAAGGGAGTTTATACAGTTCCTGAATTGTTTGTAACATGTACTTTTTCCCAGTCAATCCGTACTGTCTGTCAAACATTTTGAACATTTCTGGCTTTCAACCGTATTGAAGGGCTGCATTTCTTTGGCAATGTAGCTGTCTTTAAGCGCCCACCAATTGGCGCTTTTATTTCTATTTACTTTGCCGACCAAAAGCCTCAGTAAGAGCGGATTGTCAAAGAACAAGGCTCCGCTGCACCTCCCCTTCTTCTTCTTCGTCGCCACTGTTTTCAAACAAATGCGACATATCAGCTCGTTGGTGTTCATGAGCTCACACTTTGTTCATTCTAATAAAAAAACAAAATATGGGACTGTGGCAGGCGGCTTAAGAAGCGTATCTTTTGTGCCATCACTCATATTAGTGTGTGTTTCCTCCTTACCCCTCAGGACGCTCACTTCAGCTCTCTCCGTGTGTACAAGCGAGCAGCCCCATCTTCACCCCAAAGATCGCATTTTTGACAGATGCTCACTCCGCTATAAATCCGCTACAGAACCTATGCACCCCGATGTTAGGAAAGATGGACGTAGTGAGTCATCTTCTCATTCAGCCTCTTTGGTGGAAAGAGAGGAGGAAAACAAACATGCATGCACGTGTCACTTTATCGAGGCTGGCAAACTTACCGAGGACGTTTTTATTTATTGTTCGGTTAATTGATTTATTGATTATCGTGATAGGCCTAGGGTGAGGCTTTGGGCTGCCTGGTGCACTCACTGTGATAAATATGCAGACTTTTAAATTATTAACCTGAAAGAAAGGACCTAATCGAGTTATTCCAGATGCATGGAGATAAAAGTGACCCAGAATGTTTCAGCTAGTGAGTCAAATATATTTAGCCTAACTGAAACCCTTCATCATCTTTGACTCTGAGTTTTCTGATTGGGACAATGAGCCCAGCCTCAATTAGGGATGCATCTGAGGAATGTGGAGAATTCCCAGCTAGAAGGAATGCATCCCTGCTCAGAGGGGGGTTAAGCTGCACCCTGTATTGTTTTTTGCAGGAACACTGTGTATGATCTTTGATATCTGTTTGGCTCTTAGTGCAGCTTGAAGATGGTGCGAACGTCTTTACCAACAGGATGTGGCTGAACTGTACTAAATGTGGCTTTTGGGCGATGATGTTTAAACTTCGTCATTCTTGCACAAGACATTTATGCAACAAGTTGGGCTATAGTGTTTCACAAATAGCTTGTGCAATGCTAACATAAACCCAAGGAAAATAACTTGGTGGCAGGAGAGTGTTTGCTTTGTAATTAAACCGTTTAATCCAAGCCATTCAGTGCAGGATTAGACTTGCTTTTAACTTCACAGCTGAGCTGACACACTGAGTTTAAATGTTGTCCTTCCGTGGTACGTGGAAGAACAACATGCTTCTCTGTGTCAGCATTCTTCTGAGTTGACTGAATGGGGTCCTGTTGTACTTCATTATTTTTATAGCTCCTTTTTATAGGCGTGGGATAATGAGAAGAATGCCAGGGATGTAAGGTCCTGGAGGAGATAAAGTCCTGTTACGCTTCCTGTTTGCACACATTACAAGGCTCTCATGACTTGAGTTGATTGTGCTGTGTGTGGATCACTCACTGGCTGAACTATTTTGACATTTGAGCAAAAAAAGAACAATCTGTCATCTTTTTCTGCAGTTTATTGACTGCAAAGTTTATTGTGCCTGACCACACCACACCAAAGACGTAAGGCTAAGTTGAAATCCTGAGAAGTGTAGAAATTGTAGTTTGTAAGACTCACACATGATATGAATTCATACTGCACCTGCATTGTCTGCTTTTTCATCCGCCAGAATAGGAGGCAGCAGACGAGGAGTGTTGAAGTGATGAGGAAATGCAGGAAGCCAAGTCAGGAAGACCCGGCAGCTGTCGGCCCCACTCAGGAACAGCAGCGCGAGCCAGGGGAGGGAAACCCCTCTCTCTCTCTCGTCTGTAATGAGACTTTAATGGCTGCTGACTGTTACAAAGAATACAATAACGTAGAGGCTGCTGCTTTTTCCAAAGTAATCAGGCTTAAACAATTGAGAACAAATGCTTTGATGGAATTAATTTCAATGGCATCAATACAGCTTTTTGCTTCAATTTATAATCCTGAAGAATAACGGTCACTAAGCTGTTGATTCCTGCTCTGCTGAGGAGTTACAGGCAAATAATGACTACAGCCAAATCAAGAAAGAGCCACAAAGAGGAAAACTTTGATAAAAAGGGTCGTCCAAATAAAAGAAAACAGTGGACATTAACCCCATGACACATTTAAATCTGGTGATCTGGATATTTGACAGTGAGGTCCAAAACACACCTGCAAGTACTGCTTCAAACATCTCACCTGAAGCTTAGATCTACAGTATTTTTACTGGCACAGTATGTTGTATCCATTAAAACTGACAAATAGTTTAACCATTTGACTCTAGGTTAAAAACCTGGAGTTATAAACATTTTATTGTCAGTTTTCATCTCTAACAAATACACACCTGTGGTTCCCTATGTGGGGGTTAAAAACTCCTATTGGGTCACAAAACATAGGTATTTGGGTTGGGAAATGCCTCCAACGGCACAAATAATTACATTTTCATATTTCATTCATTATTTTCTAAGCATAAATAAAATAACTGTTTTGATATAAAATCACACAAACAGGAAATATTTGATCTGTGTCCATGACCTGTCCCTGTATTGCCACAAAGCTCCTGAGGTTACAGAGCCAGGAAATAAATGAGTTTAGGAAACAGGGCAATATGTACGGAAGCGTATTGCATTCACTTAAAGAAAAAAAAACAACTCAGGTTTTTCAGAGTAATTTATTCTTCCGTTTGTTTTTTGTGGTAATTAATTTGTTTTTCTGATTTTCTTCTCGCAGGATTTCTAAGTATCTCGATACTTCAGGAAAAAAATGCTCAGAAAAGCAGAAAGAAAGTGATCTGAAAACAGAAAAAAAAATACTCATAAAAAACAGAAATAGTTATAACAAAAAACAAACCAATAAAAAACATTAATCAGAAAAACAAAATTAATTACCACAAAAAAATTACTCACAAAAACAGACATAATTACAACAAAAAACAAACCAATAAAAAATATTAATCAGAAAAACAAATTAAATTACCACAAAAAATTACTCATAAAGACAGAAATAATTATAACAAAAAACAAACAAATATAATAATCATAAAAAAAAAAAAACCAATAAAAAAATAGTATCAGAAAAACAAAATTAATTACCACAAACAACAAACCGAAGAATAAATTACTCTGAAAAACCTGAGTTGTTTTTTTTGTCTTCAAGTGAATGCAATACGCTTCCGTAAATATGTGCACATACATAGTCTAAATTTTTTTATGCATAAGCAAAATTAAGTATCTTGACTCACTCAGACTAGGTGCAACATTGCATGTATTTTCAAGACATGTCACTAGAGAAATGTGCTGTGATTGGCTGAAATACACCTGGAAGAAGCGGAAAGTTTGTGTCACATTTTTCTTTTTACAACCAGCTGTTTGAAACCTGAAATGACCTACACATCGCATCTGGTCTTAAAGAGATAAACAAACACATGTGGCATCCAGCCTTAAAGTTGCATGTAAGGTAATGTTGCATCTGGTCTAAATGGGTTATGGTTTTTTTTTGTCATTGTCCGTTTATGTCTGTTTATTTGATTGGCATGTGAGGGTGATCCCCTGTCATGGGGTCACAGGCCTCCAGGACCTATCTTTTGGGCTGGAAATTTTGGGAATGGCCAAAATATTGATCAGTTTCAAAATAATTCTCCAGAGCTTATTATATAACCACTGTATTGCTTTATAACTAAAGCTAATTCCTTCTGTTTGCAGCTTTAGGAGTCCGCAACAGTAGCCCAGTTTGCTGTTAGGCCCATAGGTCTCATTAAACCTCTTTACCAAAGTGCAAACAAATATTTATTCATCTGTTATATGTGTGCACTATTAGCTTTCAAACAGTTATTTCTTCCCCCCATGTTTGATGACAGTTCAAATGTTCCAACTGCAAACTTCACAGTGTAACAGTGAACAGTTTAAATCTGGTTTATGGTGCATTAAATCCCCAACCAGATGACTGCGTGGTGCGTTGCTCCTTCCTCTCCAGCCCTCAGCAGACGCAATAAAAGTAATCTCATGTTATCTCAGCTCCTTTAGCAATCCTTGTTCTGGTGGAAAATCTCAACTCCACTGTGACGGGCCCTGCATTGACTCACTCTTCTTTTTAAGAGAAGGATTCTCAGTCATGAGTGCCGCTCCCCAGTAACACTGAGAGAGCTGCTTAGCTCCTGTAACATGAGAAAGATAGTTGTGATAGATTCTCTCTGCCTGAAAGGGCTGTTTTGCTTGCACCAAGTGGGTTGTTTGATTTGTGACTTTCATCACCTTAGACGCCTCACGTCTGGATACTTCCTGAGCAAAATTAATAAACCTCTTGACAGAAATATGGTGAGGGTGTTGACCTTTGGTGCAACCTCTGAGTCATTATTAGTCAAAAGTCATGTGATACTTCTTACTGGTTGTGGGAGTATTGATCAAGAGGAGCTAATGGAGTGCTGTGCCATCAGATTCCCGTATGAAGTCACTAAGAGCGGTCCTCGGCGTGTGACTCTGTTGGACATTGCTAAGGGCAGCAGTGAAAGCCCTTGCCAGCATTTTGCCATTACAGACCCCGGTGGTCACCATTACCAACGCAGCATTGTGCTAAAAGTGGCCAACATGTGAAAGGCAGGCAGTGTCTTGGCAGCTTTGAGCGTGTCAGAGCGGCCTTTCTTCTCCCAGCAGAGCGATGGGCTGCTGTCAACAAAGCCCAGCCTGTTCTAAAGGAGCAGCCACTTTATCAAGCTACTTCACAACACAGGCTTTTCACAGCGCTCTCGTACCGCAAAAGGAGTGTCAGTGTTTCCACTTCAGCCACAAATGGTAAAAGAGACAAGTCAACCAGAGGAGTGAGGGAGCTGTGTGAGAGCATGATGGAGGATGACACTGAATCAGTTTGAAAGGTTTAGAAAGAAGAAGGAAGTGAAAAATGTCCCTGTTTGGATGATTTGCTAGAATCTATTAACAGAGGATTATAATTGTGTTGTGGTTTGGTCTGTAGCAGTTGACTTTGATAAAGAACAAGTTTGAATGAGTTTCCCTTTTGCTGCTTTACCTATTCTTTTTGGTCTGACAGACGAACTTAGACAACAAGTAAACAGTAAAAACTTTGCCCTCCAAAACAGGAAACTACCAAAGGACACCTGTTGTTTATGTGTTTATATCTATGATATCTTTCTCTTGGTCTATTTCATGTACAGTGAAATCTTGAGTATAGGTCACACCAGTGAAATAGATGCAGTCTGATTGATTTACTGTACAAACTGGAATATACATTCTACTAGTATACTAGATTCTACTACTCTCATTTACCGTAACATCTAGAATGTAGGCCACACTACTTTAGTAGATGTTGTCAGATTTAATAACCACAAAATCTGGACTATACGTTGGTCTGGTATACTAGATGCAGCCAGTAATATGTACCATAAATGTGGAATTTAGGTCTTACAAATTTATTAAACGCAATCCTTTTAACCTCCTTCGACCCGCGCTTTTGTCTGGGATGCATTTTTAATTTCTCCTTGCTATTTGGGGTAAGTAAGACCTATTGAGTATAATAGCTAAGTACACTGTTTTTTCACTGAAATGGGTGTAATGTTGTGATTTCACCAAAAGATGACTTGGGCAGTGTCCCTAAGTGTAGCTAATAGGTCAAAGTTGTTTAAAAACTGAAGTATCATGGGTCTGAGAGGCAGAAGTGTAATGTCCAAAAATGTGGATGCTGGGTCGTAGGAGGTCAAAGTACCTGCAAATTTAGAATAAGCCTCACTAGCATGGAAGACACTGTTGATTTTGTACCGTAATGCCTGGAATATAGGTTGCACAAGTATACAAGCTGCAGTGGGGTTTAAATACCATAAAACTTGGAATATTGGTTGCATTGATGTACTGTAGGAAACTTTTTTTGTTGTAGTGTAAAATTTGGATTATGGGTTCTTAAGTGTCCAAGACAAAGTCTGTTTTGAGGGTCTTCTAGAGAAAGAAAACCTTTCTGTTTAACAGTATGGCCTTTCCCGGAACCACTTGGTTTTCACTATGTGAAGTAAGCTACTGGTACAGCAGTTGAGCTCGGCCAATGGTGACCTTGAAGGTGGTAAGAAGCACGTCATATGAGGCCATGACCAATACATTGTAATGCACACCAACCACCTCTACTGGTCACTAGTTGCTTTAGATCAGGGGTGGCCAACCTGTGGCTCGCGAGCCGCATGTGGCTCTTTGCCTTTCGGTGTGTGGCTCTTTGATCCATTCATAAAAAATATATATAGTTATGAGTAGTGGTGTGCCGATCAATCTAAACTATATATATATATATATATATATATATATATATATATATATATATATATATATGCCAACATTGGTACCGGTTGGGATTGATACTTAAGTTTCAGTTTCTCTTCTCTTGTACGAAATGAAACACACAAACACAGTAAATCTTGCTTAAAATTGGAAATGTATTGATTTTAATTTTTATGTAATTTCGTTTATGTGTGAGAGGAAGTGTGTTTGTAAGAACATGTGTGTGATGTGGCTCTCTGTAGTAGCCCAGTAATTTTTGTGGCTCTTGGTCTCTGACTGGTTGGCCACCCCTGCTTTAGATTAAGGAGTCTTTAAAATCAAAGACTTTCAGTGAGTTTTAGCATGAAATGTTATGAAATGAAATATTAAAATAAAAACAACAGATGAACCAGTGGTTGAAGTAACTGCCAGGAGCATCCCCTGTGTCAGGCCTGGCTGGTGTTGATATCATAAGAATAGGATGTTCAAACTTTGGAAAGAGGCTCGGCATAGCAACGAAGGCGAGGCGCGATGAACTGCTCGACAACAACAGTCGGGTCACAGTTCTATTTTTGCAGTGAATTGTTTGGATCCCTGTTCTGCTGGAGACTCTGAACTTCAGACAGCAGGAAGAGGCTCCACAGGGAGGACAAAGAGGAAGACCGTGATGACTTATTGAAATCAGCACCAGGAGCTTCGACTCTGCTCGGCTTCAGACACATCTCTGCATGATGTTATGGGGAAAGCATGACTCAGACGTTGTTAAATACAGCATGCACTTGGCTTTTGACTCCACATTGTTGGCCTATGGTGTAGTCTGTCTTTTCTTCGTCAGTTCAGATCATGTCTGAACTTGACTTGCTCTCATATAAATCTCAGTTTTGTAGTAACAGTTGTGGTCTGAGGGCGTTTTCAAACTCGTTTTTCAACCAGTGGTTGATCAATGTTTTAAAAATGATGTCACTGCAAGATGAAAACAGATTTTGTCCAAAACACTTCAGTTAAAGTTCGACCTCTGGAGAATATCTCAGAGTGTCATCAGCGTAAACAGAAATATGTGGTAACTTTAATTAGCTCGAAATAACCAAAATGTAATATTTGAGGTGGAATCTGTGATTGCTTGGAAACAACATCCCAAACACACATAAACAAAGAAAACGGGGATCAGTAAATGACATTTGGAGGAGGAAAGCGAGGGGGGCTTTGTTGAGGTTAATTCTGTTGTTTTTGTTAGGATGTGGGGTCTTTGTGTAACTTCCTGCCCCCTCGGTTATGTTTAGTACTCTGTCAGTGCCCTAGATCCCCAGTCTTTAGCCCCGCTGCCCTTTAGCTGAACGAGCCAGAGCAGCTTTAGCTGTTGTTGGCTTTTGTTCAGGACCGCTCAGTTGTGGAGTGTCAGGGTGGCATTACCACTTTGCACGGAGATGGACAGCTTCTCCTAAGCCCCAGTTTTAGTTTGGCACAACCTCTGGCCCTGATTTATAAGCCCTGAGTTACTCTGGTCTGGGGAAGAGGAGAGTGTGGAGATGTATGTCTGCTCTGCTTCATCCACGTCAACCACCCTGAATGACTCTGCGACCGCCTGTACTCGGACTGTGACAAGCTCTCTGGGAATGCTCACCGCTGAACCAAAATTACTCTCCTATGTCCCAGAATAAAGCAGACTTTTTTTCTTTGAATACATTATAACTTCCAGAAAAGCTGCTGAATTATTGATTAAACCATTAGCTCGGTCTTAAAACTATCTGAAAGCAAAGCCATAATAATGCTATTAACAAATCCCCCAGCAGAGGATTAACCACTGTTTGCCAACAGCTGACACAGCTGACACAATTAAACCTGTGAAATGTCATAGTGACGTGTAACAGTGAGTGTATCAGTAAAAATCTGTTTAAAAATTCTTTTAGAATATCATAAAACAAGGTCTGGGCTGATTTATAGCAGTCAGTGTGATCCGTGTCCCTGTATGAACGCTTGTGATCCCTCACCCCTGGCAGCTCGATGTGGGTGAGTTGTATCCCCCTACAGAGCTGAGGTCATGATGGGGGAGGTGAGTCATTTTGGCATCTGAGGCAGAGGAGGCGTTCAGCTGCTTTGCACATTATGACCGTGCCGAGGCCTGGCGTCCCTCCAGCGGCTGCCTTGTTGATATAAAGGCTGGCTGGACGAGCTAACTGACATCAATCTGCTAAACTGTGTGATTAAAGAGAAAACTCCCAAAGGGGAAAAGTTTTGGTAACTTAGTTTCTACTCACACATGTGACATGTCGTTGGAGTATGAAATGTGAGCTCAAGTTTCACAAAGCTTGGCTGTTATTCTAAATTTGAATTTTACTGAAGCAGAACAAGTGTGACAACTCCTTTAAAACTGAGCTGCAAGTGTTGACTGATGCAAAGTCCTTATGACTGATGGACCAGTCACCAGGGTTAGAGGCTGGAGGCTGTTTCCTGTCTGCTCTGGAGACTGTTTACCACCTTAAATGCCACCTTTACCACCTCAGAAATATGACCGAGTGTCTTACTCGGGGGAAGTGCCAAGTTGAAGCTTAATCACTCCTTTGAAATACAATCTAATAAAACCAATGTGAACTTTACAGTTTGCAGTTTCCTTGACAGAATCTCACCCTTAATCATTGGAGCTATGCAGTGAGAGCTCTGCTAAACCCATTTATTTCTATACCAGCATACTGCATTGTTATCACATATCTGACCTGTATTTAAGGTCAGATACTCACAGACCAAGCCGGAAATAATACTTCCTGTTTTTTATGATAACCCCAAAACTTTATCAATGTAAAGTACTTTCTGTTTGCTTTGCTTATATTGTTTACCATCAAAATGACTGAATATGTCATAACAGTATATTATATGTCAGCTAAATGCTAGGGATAGGTTGCATATCCAGATATATACTAGTGCTGCACGATTTGGGGAAAAGGTGCGATTTGCGATTAGGTGGACAATATTGCGATTGCGATTGTGCTTGCGATTTAATAAAAAAAGTTGTGTTATGATGAGTCTACAGACTTGCTTGGTTATCATGGAGAAAAATCTGAATTGCATGTGCTGACATTGCGATTGCGATTGCGATAACCTCTTTTGCGATTACGTAATTGCATGTGCTGACATTGCGATTGCGATTGCGATAATCGTGCAGCCCTAATATATACTTATCATATAATTCAAATTGGATAGTAAATGTGATGATTGTCATTTAAAAAAAAATACTTTTTCATAGTTTTTTTTTTTTTTTTATCTCTGGAGCCTGGTTACACAGAGGTACAACTACCAGGATGTAGCACTTTTCTAACTGGCAATAAATAACAGGAGAAGAAGAAAAGTATGAGTGCAAGCTCCAGATAATGTGAAGATTGCTGAAATGGGACTTCTGCAGCCTTAGAGTTTTGTGGTATATGCTTGAAAAATAGGTTTAAAGAAGTGCAAACTGCCAAGTAGCACTCTACGCAGATGACATTGTTACATGTTTTTAATTAGCATATCTATAGCAAGCAGGTACAGCCATGGGTTTCTTTCTGACCTTGTGTCGGCATGTACACTTTGTGATCTGTGTAGTACATAAAAGGAGGGATTATGCAAAAGGATGCATTATTGAGACTCCGTGTTTAGCATCTTCAGCTCCATAGAACTTAGAGTCCACAGATATATCAGAAAGCCCATGCTTTTCACTTTTTTCCCCCATCAGATCGATGTTTACCTCCACCAAGGAGGTTATGTTTTTAGGAGAGCCTGTGAAGTTAAACTGGCAAAAAGAGAAAGGACAGAGGAGCAGATAGATGGCTAAACAGGAGAGTGAGTGCAGACTAACGACTAAAATATGAACTAAAGGCTAACACAGGGGCTAAACTGTTTGTGATAATGTTCATTCCAACCCACATGCAGCAGTTATCCTTTAAGTTATGCAGATGATGTACATGTTTATCCCAGTTTTAAAAACCCACTATGTTAGAACTCTGGTTTAGCTCAGGTGTAAAAAAGGTGTCCCATGTACGTAGACTATAGTCCTATTTGCATTGTCATGGGATCAATTTGTACACCCTGTCATGATTTTGTGCATGTCAACTAGGGGTGCACCGATCACATTTTTCTGACCGATCACCGATCTTTAAAAAGCGATCCTGATTTGGGCCGATACCATTTTTTGTAACTTACAGCATATACCTTCAATGTTCCAATCTTATTTTATTGAAATTCATTGAACAATACCTGTGAAACAATAACATCTTTATTATTAACTTAAACAATCAATAAAGTGTCCTGAGTTTTAGGTCTCAGAGCAAAAAGCAACAAAGGCTGGCTGTCAGAGCTTCCTGGAGGATCAGTTTCATATGCGATCACTGATCCCCAATCCCCCAAAATTAAGGAAATCGGCACCAATCATTGCATGTCTAATGTAGAGCCCGACCGATATGGGATTTTTGGGGCGGATATCCGATATATATCGACTGACATCCGATATATCGACTGATATCCATATCGACCGATATCCGATATATCAACCGACATGTATAAAAAAATTCATTGATATACGCAGGTTATATACTGTATATGAACACAAATTATTTTGATACCCATATGATTCAAGACAGAGACAGAACAGTATTAAATTTAAACAAGGAACTTTAATTATAAAACTGTCGACATAAGAACTGTAGAGTAAACCAATGATACATTAGAACAAGCTGTAAACACATTAATATATCAAGAAGTCAAACTTTAATATGGTAAATATAAAAAAAAAATTAAAAAACACACAATGAGCAACTTACACAACGTTAAAACGCCGTATTATAGTCTTACATTAGCTAATGGTGGACGGAGGGGGCAGGCACTTGGGCGGTGTGCAGCCCAACACACAGACACACAGGAGCAGGAGTGACAGAATCTCTGTGGAGCAAAATTTTTTATAATTGGCTACATTTTGGCCGATTTTGATTAATTGGTGACCTGACCGATTAATCGGTCAGGCCGATTAATCGGTCGGGCTCTAGTCTAATGTCAACCCCTTCTGTCATTCTCCACACTTCCTGTCCCTTTCTCAAGCCTTTCCATCCAATATAGTCTAAAACCCCAACAACACATCTTTAAAATCACTATGTAGCCTACATCCCTCTAAAGCAGAAATCTGTATTGATCTCAGTGGTTCTCATGATTTCCCGATCATTATACCCTCGTCATACTCACCCTGGTTGCCCACCTCAGTTTCTGTGGGGCTGTGTGATTGTGATCCTACAGCAGGCCTATCTGTATTCACACTGTGGTGGATTGGTGACCTGCACAGGTTGTCTTTGACCTTTTGCTCGGTGCATGCTGGGGGAGAGGCTCCGACCTGCTATGACCCTGAGGAAGATAAAACAAAAAGAATGACCGACATGTAGGTCAGGAATATTAAGATTGAGCACCTGCTGTAGAGAAAAAAACCTGTGTTAATTCATTATTTCCTGATTCTTTTTTTACTCATAAAGAATCTGTTTCTTCCAGGTGGGGAAGGAGACCGTACAAACCACAGAGGACCAGATCATGAAAAGGGACATGCCACCAGCTTTCATCAAGTAAGCACAGACCGATCTCCCCTCAGATCTCTAATGCATCAAGATGAAACAGTCTCTCTTTACAGTACATGAAACCCACCGGCCTCCTCTTGGGCTCTCTTTCTCTCTTTATCTGTTTCAGTAATGGCCGGTTGTGCCCAAGCAAAGGTCAGATATGGCATGTTAAGTGCCTCAGAGTCTTGCCCCGGTGTAACATAAATACTTCATTGCTCACAGAGGAGCTCCTTTGCTCTAAAGGAGCAGGGACACAAACTCATACATGCCCTCATACATCTGAGCCTATAGCTGCTGCTGCTGCTGCTTTTGGTTTATGTTGGAGCATAAAACACAGAGAGGTCACGTACTGCTGTAGAAAAGTAGATGAACATGTGAGATATCTCATTCATCTGTCCTTTTAAAGTCTGTCAGCCATCATTATTACCTGAGAGGCTACAGTCAAGGCAGGAAGAGCCCCTCCCCTCACCCCACAAGGTCAGGGTTGAACACATTGGCAGGCGCGGGTCATCAGGCTCAACACATTTGGCGCCTCGGAGTCACATCGTCACCCTGTCGTCATCCATCAGCACATGTGCTGGAATGCGTCTCCTCCACTAAATATAGTGTCTGTGGGGTCCGGTTAATGCATGGCTGTTTCTCGCTAGCATGCTGAAGGACGCTGCTGGCTGGCTCTGCAAACACACACACTCACACTCACACACATTTAGACACACAGAGGCCTTGATGTCATACGAAGATGGGATACTGAGATCTTCTTGTTCTGGCCCTAAAATGCAGCGAGAAATGACTCTAAAAATGCAACACACCTGGAACTTCCTAAACATGTGAACATGTGTCAGTCCTGGCTTGTGGCCTGTTTCTATGTGCAGTATGGCTGTTGTGATACAATGCAGCCGGCATGTATGGCGCCGAATCAAAGGTTGCAGTTTCTGCTGCTTTGGAGTTCACTGAGTACATCTCATCCGGGACCTAACTCTCAATCATACACATATTTTTACGTCTCTGTGGAAACGGGGGTTAAATTGGGCCCAAGCCAACCAGGGCGGAGCTCTTCCTCATGCGGAGAAAATCACATCCTGTGTGAATAATCACAAACTGTCATCATGCGGGTGTACAATCGGTACAACAGATGACTGGATCTCTGTTGGATCACTTAAGAAGTGCTTCAGTTCAACCAGAATTCATCCTTCACATCCAGAAACTCAGGGATTCCTAGGCCTGTCACGATTACAAATTTTGCTCGACGATAATTTCCCAAAATATTATTGCCGATAAACGATATTATTGTCAATATTATTTTGATTTTTTTTTCCATTTTTTCATTGATGTAATTATGATAAATGGGATCATAAAGTGAGTACACCATATCAAAAGCAAGAAACTTTAATTTCTTAAGAGTATTTAACTGTAATTAAAAGGTCAGGATCTTTTAAATAAAATAAATTAAACAAATAATATAATGAATTTAAGAAACAAGAAATAGAAAAAAATACAATGAAAATAAAATGGACTCTCTTTGAGAAAAAAATACATGTTAATGAAAATAATAAGTACTAATCAAAAACAATAAAACATAGACCCTGTCTCTAAAGAAAAAACAAAACTCAAAAAAAAACAAACAAAAAAAACAATAAAAACTATGGCCTAAATAAAAGGGAGTTTATACAGTTCCTGAATTGTTTTTAACATGTACTTTTTCCCAGTCAATCCGTACTGTCTGTCAAACATTTTGAACATTTCTGGCTTTCAACCGTATTGAAGGGCTGCATTTCTTTGGTAATGTAGCTGTCTTTGAGCGCCCACCATTTGGCGCTATTATTTCTATTTACTTTGCAGACCAAAAGCCTCAGTAAGAGCGGATTGTCAGAGAACAAGGCTCCGCTGCACCTCCCCTTCTTCTTCTTCGTCGCCACTGTTTTCAAACAAATGCGACATATCAGCTCGTTGGTGTTCATGAGCTCACACTTTGTTCATTCTGATAAAAAACAAAATATTCCCACACTGGGACTGTGGCAGGCGGCTTAAGAAGCGTATCTTTTGTGCCATCACTTATATTAGTGTGTGTTTCCTCCTTACCCCTCAGGACGCTCACTTCAGCTCTCTCCGTGTGTACGCGCGAGCAGCCCCGTCTTCACCCCAAAGATCGCATTTTTGACAGATGCTCACTCCGCTATAAATCCACTAAATCTGCTATAGAACCTATGCACCCCGATGTTAGGAAAGATAGACGTAGTGAGCCATCTTCTCATTCAGCCTCTTTGGTGGAAAGAGAGGAGGAAAACAAACATGCATGCACGTGTCATTTTATCGAGTCTGGTAAACTTACCAAGGAACTTTTTATTTACCGTTTGGTTAATTGATTTATCGATTATCATGACAGGCCTAGGGATTCCCAAAACAAATAACATTTGAGACATTCTGACAGAAATGAAAAACCACAAATGTATCACATTACATTTTTTCTGGAGCTTCTAAAACTACTGTTTTCATTTTCTAATGAACTTCCTCCCAGCTTTGTGTGAACATGTTTGATGCTGATTCTAGAAGCACAAAACTTGTCACACAGGAAGGAAGTTACTGAGAGAAATGTTTGAATGAGTAAGATCAGACTGAACTTCTCATAGTATGTGTGAAAAGATGGTTACACCCAAATCTAATCAGGTTAAGTAGTTTCAATCTCTTAATCCAAAGTGTTTGACTACAAAAGAAATGTGTTTAAAGCTTTGATGTGAGCAGAAACAGGTTTCTATTTATCTTATACCGTACACCATCTGCTGTCTGTTTGCTTTAAATGTAAGGGATAACATAATGCAAGAAGAGGAAATGAAATGAAGTCGTGCTCAGACAGAAGCTACTCTATGTTATGGCTAGCTGTACCCCAAGGCTTCCATCTGTTTTTGCTGCAGGCAGTTTGTGGTCTTCATGCAGTATGTCCATCTGGCTTCTGAGGGGCTTCATATCCACAGCATGACTTTGTTTTGACATATTTTTCTGTTACAGGTTTTCAAATATGTCTCCTTCTCCTTTTTTTCCCCCAGAGTGGAGAATGCGTGCACAAAGCTGGTGCAGGCTGCCTCCATGCTGAAAGCTGATCCTTACTCTGTTCCTGCTCGGGACTACCTCATCGACGGCTCCAGGGGCATCCTCTCCGGGACCTCTGACCTGCTGCTCACCTTTGATGAAGCAGAGGTGAGATAAATTCATCTTTCAGTCTTTGTTTTATGTAAAACTCTGTCAACCAGAAGATGTCTGGCAGCTGATTTTGTCACATCTGTGATCTGTGGGTTTATTAATGAAGTGATCCCCTTCATCTCCTGGACCATTTGTAGGGTCCATTCCAGCAGGTTCTGGCTCTTCTTTAGGCTGCCTGTCCACCACCTCACCCTCCAGTCCTGAGGCAGTGATGCTAGCAACAGCTGTCAGGGTATAGTCAGGTGATGGAGTTTGGATAACAGCAGGATCTTGGTTTATTTGTGGCGGGGGGTCTATTGGCTCCTCAGCATTGTTTACTGGACCACTTGTTGGGTCCATTTCTGCAGGTTCTGGCCCTTCTTTAGGCTGCCCGTCCACCACCTCACCCTCCAGTCCTGAGGCAGTGGCGCCTGCATCAGTTGGTGGTGTACAGTGAGGCAATGCAGAGTTTGATTTGAAGCTTTGTCCATCAATCATCATATCAATGGACGCGACCATATGATCTCTCACAGATTGTGGGAAGCTGACTTCTCCAAGAGTTGATGGGAGTTTTGTGGAGACACCATCAAGTACGGCTTGGGTGACTCTTACAGCCATTGCTGAGCTACTGAGAGCGCATGTCTTTGGGGCTTTTGGAACCAGATCGATGACCACATCCCGAGGGCTCAGCTTTTTAAGACTGGTTCCCTCTGCAGCTTCTCCACAAGGGTCCTTGAATACTTCTCTGCTCCTTTGAGGCACTCCGGGTGTTTGCATGATGGAGGCATGCTGTCTGGTGAGTGGAGCAGTCTTCTGGCCTCAAACTTGACGTCCCTGTTCAGCAGACTGTTCATAACTTGCCAAACAATCCTGAGGAGAACCAGAACAACTTCATCACAGCCCTCAAGTAGTTTATTTTCAAATATAACTTATTAAAACCTTTATTTATAAATCTTAATATTAAAATGTGTTTGTGTTTCTAACTGTGGCACAGCAATACACTGTAAGCAAACAATATTCTTGGTGAAACTGTCCTCCACGGAAAAATGACACCATCATTGTTTCTGCTTTTACCCCAAAGCAAAACACAGTTCATTATTTCAACTATACTGGACGCTACTAAACTTTACTAAAACAGATAAAGCAACGAGGAGAGTGATATGTCTCTCTTTTTAAGATTACACTTCATTGATTGAAAATAAGATGTCATTATAAGTCATCATTGGCCTCTTCAAAGCAAGACCATGGTAAAATCCTGTGACTTTCTTTCCGGTGCCTTTTGGTTGGAGGGTTAGGGCTCAGTATTCAGATAACCCGGAAACAAAAGAGACACTGTTTTCCAATATTAAAAAATATAAAATATGGGATCTCAAAGTTTGAATGTGTTTTATGTACTCAATAAATAAATTAAGACTTGATTTGATTATATCATAAAAAACACATGTGATATAAATTCTCAGTGGGGTTTGGGGTTATAACCTGGTTCTTAGGGATGGGTACCTTTCACATTTGAAACGATACAATACCTATGACCGGTACCTGGCAATCGGTACCGGTACTCAACGGTACCAATTTTTGGTACTTTTTTTTGTTTATATGGTAAAAAAATATCCTTTTTGGGGGGAATGAAGTATAAAAAAAATTCAAATGTACAAATGTATTCTTTAATATCTAACCTTGCAATGCTGTGTTCATGGCCAGCATGGAAAATTACCTACTCTTCCACTCCCTCACAGTCACAAGGATGCATTTAAGTACCTAAACACGGTACCTTTTGATTTTATGTGAATCGGTACCTGGTACTTTTGACATAATTCGGTCAGTACCTATCAAAATACCTAATTCGGTACTCATCCCTACTGGTTCTATCACAGAGGTTCTCGGGGTGGGGCTTGGGACTCCCTTCAGGGGTTGCAGGACAACAATGTGAGGGAAACACGTTCCAAAATACATGTTCATAACACAGTTAACAAAATAGTAAACCATTTTTTTTATTACTTAAATACTGAAGAATCCGCCTCTTGCCGAATGACAGCTGGGATAGGCTCCAGCCACCCACGACCCCGAACAGGATAAGCGGAATAGAAAATGAACGAATGAGATACTGAAGAATTCATTAGTCCTTAAGCTTGCCAATTAATGAACTCCAGGTATATACTTTGCAAACAAATAGAATATAAAGCAAAAAAAGGACATATAATATCTGAAATATGCCCCTAATTTTAGAATCACTCCAGACACTGACTTGAACTAACATTGGAGCAAACAGCAGCAGAGTTTGGGAAATAGACAGAATGTAGTGTAACTGATTTCAATCTTGTTGCATTGATTTTCTGGGAGCTGAAGCTGTGCTGAAGTGGTTTCAGAGTGTTCTTAATGGTTACTTCAGCGTGCCGCAGGGCTGCAGTCACAGGCCTTTGCTGCCATAAGGATGATATCCATTCCTGCATCCCCTCGGGCCTGTGTTGCTCATTGAGGAGACAGAGAGGTGGATAAATATGCCACAAAAGTCTTTGGGACTGTCCATATTTCTGACTCAAACACATCCTAAATCTGAAAGCAGGCGGGGGGTCATCTATCAGGCAGGCCCATCTTTCTCCTGCTTCAAGGGATGGAGAGGGAAATAAAAGAAAGCTGCATATCATCTCTCCTGGAGCAGACATCAGGCGTCCCCGTGCTGTCTGCAGCAGTCAGCAGGAGTCAGCAGGAGTCATCAGTCAGCAGTGGCATCAAGTTTTCCAACTGGGACAGCTCCAGTTCTGTGTGGTGGAGCGGGGACTCTGGCAGTCCACGTGAAGCTGGAGAGGAGCAGGACAAAGGCTGGAATGTCATTAGGCAGCATTATCAGAGGGAAATTAGAGAGGAAGTGAAGGGGAGGCGGTGTGGGCTGTGTTTACATAATCTCTTCTCTAGGAAAGCAGCTCTGAGGTTCATCTTTGTTGTTTTTTTCTGATCCTTTTCACAGGTTCGTAAGATCATCAGGGTGTGCAGAGGCATCCTGGAGTACCTGGCAGTGGCAGAGGTGGTGGAGTCTATGGAGGACCTGATCACGTACACAAAGAACTTGGGACCAGGTCAGTCTAAATTAAAGATCACACATTGAGTATGATACTGGACTTGATATCAACAGTTTCCCACCTCTTATTTGTTGTTGGTGTTCAGGGATGACCAAGATGGCAAAGATGATTGATGAGCGACAGCAGGAGCTCACCCACCAGGAGCACCGCGTCATGCTGGTCAACTCCATGAACACAGTCAAAGAGCTGCTGCCTATCCTCATCTCAGGTATCATCCTCTGCATGTTTATTTCCTCTGTTTTAAAAAAGGTTCACAATGAACCTCAGTTCACCTGCTCATTACTGTGCTCTCCAGGGATCAAAATCTTTGTGACAACCAAGACGTCCGGCAGTCAGGGCGTCGAGGAGGCTTTGAAGAACCGCAACTTTACTTTTGAGAAGATGAGTGCAGAGATAAATGAGATCATCCGAGTGCTGCAGCTTACATCCTGGGACGAGGACGCCTGGGCCAATAAGGTGGGAACAATAAACCACTTCTTTTACATAATCAAAATCACACAGCTGCTGAACAGGATCTCATACATATTCAACAAAGTGATGAAGAAGAGACTGCTGTATGAAGAAGAGAAGTTCATTTTGGTGTTATCTACTTTTCTGTCAAGTAATTATAAGTTGCTACAGACGTGACACGTTCCCAAGTGTGTAAATGCCAACTTTAACTTTCTTGTTACACCAGGATGACCTTTCACCGTCTTAAAACATGATATATTTTCTCAGACATTAAAGCTCCTGTAAGGGAGTTTCTTTCTCAAAGCCTGACTCTACTGCCGCAGGATAGGTGTCACAGGAAGTGAAACAGCCTTTGCAGAATTCGATCACCCTGGCTGTTAGAAAGCAGTTGGATGAGATTATTTGTTAGAAAACACACCTTAAATAAATTATCTGTTCAGCAAAATGCAAAGAAGTTCCACTTGACCTCATGGTAGCTTAAAAGAAGGGTTACGCTAACGTTCTCTGTAGCTAATTCCTCTCCTTGGTTCTTTTGTTATTCTGCACTGCATGTTCTTCCTCTTCTGTCCTGCCCTGAAACTTCTGATATATCCCTCTCCTATGACACTTTTGTCTTTGTTTACACTTTTTTTTCGTTGGTATTGTCCTGTTTAACGTTATATTTCTGTCATTCTTCCTTTCTTTTCACTGTTTCTTTCCCCCTTCACCCCCTGTAGAAGGTAAGCTGTACCTCTCTCGCACCTCGGTTGTGCGGCAGCATGTCTGACAGATGTGTGTGCTGTCTGCTTTGTGGTGCCATTGTGTGCTTTTCTAGTGATGCTGCTGTTAGGTTGAACCATTGCCTATGATAAGAAAAAAAGATGAAATCAGCCGTTTGAATAGGTTACTGTACTTCTTATGGAGTGGTGTTGACTTTAAAGTCTAAGCAGGTAGAGTTGCTGAAATGTTGATCCATGCAGTGTTTAATCTTTCTTTTTTGATTTTATTTTGCTTCATAACACGACACTGTATCAACATCTGAGTGTCCTCCTCCAGTGTCATTTACACCTGACCTCATGCATGTCCTCAGCCTGTCTGAATATTGATTGACCTTACTCACACAGTATTGATTGTATGTTCTTGATCTTGACCTCAAAACCCATTGGCTATTTTTGGATAGCTTTTTGTCATTCCAGTTCAGCCAATGGTTATCTTTTTCTACCAGCTAAATTTTCCAAGTAAAACAATTTGGGAAACAAAGTTTCTCTTAGATAAAATGCAAAGCAGAATTTGCCCAGGTAGATACATATCTATGAAATAAAAACTGTTAGTTCTTGGTGAAATTTCCATGAGGGGTTGATTGTGGGGAGTGACAAGCAGGGTTCAACTCCTGGCCATCTGCTCGAGGGCTAACCTCACTGGACACCTGACCTAGAGCGCTAGACTTAGGGCAAAATGGCACCTTGATTTTATTTTAGGGATGCACAGTATTGGATTTTTGCCGATATCCGATCTGCCGATATATCAAAACCCCTTTTGGCTGATACCGATACCGATACCAATACCGATACCGATAATCACAAGTTTGTTTGTTATTTTCACTGTAAAGAAAGCTAAGTCTATCCTGTACTGGAATTTATATGTTACTCTTATTGTGACGGTCTTATTTGTTAAAGAAACACACATAAAACAAGACAAAAAACATTTGATTTTACCATAAATAAGAAATGTTTTATTTTTCAAACTCAGGACATTCAGTATTGAAATACAGAAAAATAATTTCTTTAGATCACATGAACTTTAAATGTACAATGCATTTTTAAACATAACCAAGTTGCATTTGATTATTTTAGAGCTACTGTAACAACCTGGTGACAGACACAGAGCTCTGCAGTTCAAATAAATGAAGTGCTACATTTTGTTTAAGGAGCTTATTTTTCAGATGGTAAATAATACTAATCCTAACTGAATAGCACCTTATCAGCTGTGCCCATCGGCAGAAATTTTCTGATACCGATAAACGTGTTTTTAAGCTTTCATCAGCCGATACCGATATTGTGCCGATAATATTGTGCATCCCTAGTTTATTTTTTAATTAAAAAGGACTGATAGCTGCTCTTGCATACAAACATCTATCTAGAAATAAATAAATATGTTTGAAGCTACTGTTGAAAGCCAGGATGTTGGAACTGTGTTCCACCTGCTTTTGCTCTCCATATGGACAGTATACCACTACCTAGACAACAAACGCCCTTCAAACAAAGACAAAAACACTTCTCTTTCTTGAAATCCAGTGGAAAGCATAAAGAGTATCACATGTTTATTTTATACACAATACAAATATTTGACCTAGTTTACACACAAACTGTGCTGTCTAATGTTGCGTAATCCTATCTACCAACACTATGAACCACACCCTGTCTCCTTTGAGTAAACCCACTTCAGGTTTGGTTTCACTTTCTAATGTTTGTGTTTGCATGTGGTATAAAAGAAACGCCCTGTATCTGTCCATGTCTCTTTTTCTCCTCTCACTTTTCACTCACATAAACAAAAGGTTTCTGACAGAGCGGCAGCTGCGCGCGTTAAAAACAGTCAACTTACACCCACGCAGCTCTGCAAATACTTCACACCTTTGCACTTCCCTTTCCCCCTCCCTCGTTCACGGCCCTGCTTCCTTACTCCCAATAAACCAGACAAACACTTTTTGTTCTCTTTAATTTTGAACAAAGGGTTTATAAGCAGACCAGGACTGTATATATGTTTAAAAAAAGGAGCTGTGTTTTGTTTTGATTCAGTACATCATGCCGTAACTCTTCAAGGTTGATTCATGGTGCTGTTACTCGTTCGTCAGGTTTCTGTCATCGCACTCATTCCTCCTCTCTGGTCTCCTGCTTTGCTCCGTGTCAAACAGGACTCTGCTTTGTATCACAGACGCGGGCAATGAGTGGACTCATTGTCAAGTCAGCTCCTGTTGGACAGATTGTTGTATTTCCATCAGCTCTGATGGAGATACAATGGAGAGTCGTTTGGCTTTCATAACACGACACACTCATTTTGAGAATGCTAAAGAATAATCCAGGGGCATGCTGTTTGATACGGAGTTGTATGACGTTAGTGTATAGAAGCAAATAAGAGACACAGTTATTTGAGTTTTAACATCCACTGAATGTTAACTACTGAAACAAAACCAGCACTGAATACATGGTATTGAATTATTTTCCTATGAAATATATGTATCTGATTTTTATTTGTACTGAATTCAACTATGGAAAATTCAGATCCAAAAATTCAGGTTTCATTACAACAAAATGATTTGATTCGCTCAAATTCAATTAGTCAAATCCCAAAAATCAAGTTGAAATATTCATATCACAACATTCGGGGTACCCATGACGGGAAAGGCAATATACCGTATTAAAACGAATATAAGAAATGTTTTTTTTAATCATTAAATACAATTTTAACAATAACATCAGTGTTTCAAATGTAATTCTGATGACAGCTCTGGTATTGGGCCTGCCTCTGATATGTTTCTCAATAAACTCACACACCCTCCTGTCAGTTTCTCAGAAACGGCGCTTTGGGGACCACGATATGCTTTTTTTTTAGAGTTTGTATTTTTCAGACAGCCTTTTTGGATGCGTGATCTTTGGACGTTACACTTTGTAACTCCATATTTTTCAGCTTCCTGACAGTTGTTTAAGGTCTCTGCTGCACTGACCATCATCATCCTAAAATTAGCATCATAACTTTGCCTCAGTTGTCAGTTTGATCCACTTTGCTCTGGAAAACCACCGCGCCTCTCTGTTTCTTATCTTCTCTCCATAGCTTTGATAGCTCCTGTCACTGCATCTCTGCTGTGATTGACACGTCACCATAGTGAAGTCACTCACTCCACAAAAAGCTGGCTACATCTGCTGTTGAAGTCATATAGCGACTCTAGACAACTATCAGCGTGTGTCAATAGTAAGACCTTGGTTACAACGACCCCATTTTCCACATTATTTTCAACAGAAAAAACATGCATTATATTCGTGTCAATACGGTACATTCCCTTTCCTGTCCTGGGTAGCCCGGATGTTGCAATCTGAATTTTTCAACTTGAATTTTGGGATCTGAATTTTGACGCGTTGAATTTAGAATTGAATTTGACAAATTGAATTTGAGCAACCTGAATCTTTTTGTTGTTGGGTTATGAAACCTGTATTTTTGGATCTGAATTTTCAATAGGTGAATTCAGGACAAATAAATTCAGATACATGGATTTCATAGCAAAATAATTCAATGCCATGAATTCAGTGGTGTTAAAAATTTAAATAATTATGTCTCTTATTTGCTTCTGTATTAGTGATCATGCAAATGGATGTTGCATTAAAACAGCCTGGGTTTTATCTGAACATGGCAAACTGATGTAGAAGCCTGAGCATCTTTTTACCATGTTACCAAATGAATGAACGAGGAGTAAAACAGCCTGGTTTAGTGAACAATTCAACACTGAAAAGTCTTTATCAGGTGTTTTTAAAATGATTTTATGATTCATAGAGAGAACATGTGTACATGCAGTGACCAAGGGCACCGGTCGACTTGTCCTTTAGCTTTCTGAAGCAGCATCGATTCCCTTTAAGTTATTCATTTATTCCGTCTTTCAAACCCAAAGGACACAGAGGCCATGAAGAGGGCTCTCGGGCTAATCGACTCAAAGATGGCGCAGGCGAAGAACTGGCTGAGGGATCCTAACGCACAACCAGGTGATTAACAATCCTGATTCCCCTACCTTAAACTGATCATCCACCGTCAGGCTGATGAGTGAGTTAAATCCTTGTTTCATGTTTGTGCTTCCAGGGGACGCAGGCGAGCAGGCGATCCGCCAGATCCTGGATGAAGCTGGGAAGGTTGGCGAGCTGTGCGCTGGGAAGGAGCGCAGGGATATCCTGGGAACGGCGAAGACTCTGGGGCAAATGACCGACCAGGTGTCTGAGATGAGGGCCAGGTACACTTTGATTCACTTTGTTTTGTCATGTGTCTTTTATTAGTCACTCTCAGCTTTTTTAGGAGTATTTTTAAAGATTACAACCTCAGTTTCACATATGTTTAATTCTTCACTCATAACAGCACAAGGGGAGTGTAAGGCAGTTAGCTCATTAGAGGGGATTATTGTACATAAGCATGGAAGTGATTCCTCTGATATGGGATCTGGTTGTCATCAGAGACCCTTACTGGGGTCGGATTAGGGCTGCAGCTATCAAATATTTTAGTATTCGAGTATTCTACTGAAAATTCCATCGACTAATCGAGTAATCACATGAAACACATTTCTGTTAAGTTAAAGAGCAGTTATTTTTCAAATGAAAATTTGTTTCAAGCAAGTGTAAAATCAAGTGACTTTGGGTGATAAATTCCAAGTTCCGTGCGAACTTCCGTGTTGAGATATGAGATGCAAGCAGCTGATGCAGATCAATACATGCTTTCATATCAGTCTCCAAAGTCCAGAAAAGAAGCTAGATTTGTTGCTAGCTGCTATTTTGACAAAGAGGTGGCTTGAGGGGTCTGAAAACTCTCTAAATATTGCGTCAGCTCTATTTGAAATGCCACTCTTTGATCTTTTTAAAAAATAAACGATTCCTCGAGGCGGAGAAAATTCCTTGATTATTTTTTTGTAATCGAGTACCTCAAATTATTCGAGGAATCCTTTCAGGTCTAGGTCAGATTAAAATAAGCTGTCCAGTATTAATCTGTAATCTACTTTAACCCCTGCTTGAGCCCCTCCTCTGAAAACTGAAATGCCTGTCAGCCTCACCTGGAAATGAAAGCACTGATTTGGAGTGTTCTATGTTGTAAGAGCTTCTGCTCACGGCTTGAGCCTCTGAGTAAACAAAGACGTTTGCGTGTGTGGTCTGTAAAGTCGGCACTTTATGGTAACCATGTGTTTTCCGTGTCCCCTATAGAGGTCAGGGCGCATCCCCAGCAGCCATGCAGAAAGCACAGCAGGTTTCCCAGGGGCTCGACGTGCTAACCGGCAAGGTGGGAAACGCCGCACGCAAGCTGGAGGCCATGACTAATTCCAAGCAGATCATCGCCAAAAAGATCGATGCTGCACAGGTGGGTCATTAACCCTGTTTGTCTGATCATTCCTTTAAATCCAGGCTCTTGTTTGAGCTCTGTGCATTTCCTACCCCTGCAGAACTGGCTGGCAGACCCCAATGCTCCACCAGAGGGAGAGGAGAACATCAAGGCTGTGCTGGCTGAGGCCAAGAAGATCGCAGACATGTGTGAGGACCCCAAAGAAAGAGAGGACATCTTGCGCTCAATCGGAGAGATTGCTGCTATGACCGCTAAGCTGTCTGATCTGAGACGACAGTGAGTGACTGAGAGCTGGAAGATTCAGTTCAACCTTTGTTACAAAACAACATCTTTACCACTTTAACCTCACAGTGTTGGATTTTAGTTCCACATCTAAAGGGAAATGTAACAGTGAATTAAGAAAATGAGGGTTAAATATTTCTGATTAACTTCAAAGTTTGGCGTGAAAGTATTTCTGTGCTCATGGATCAGTGAGGTATTTTATCTCCTCAGTTTTCCTTTGAAGCGCTATCTCGTAAAATCTTGTCATAACATGCAAACACACAGCTCGTCGTCCTGTTTGAGCACAGATTTCATGCCACAAATCCACTGGAACCCTAGTTTTTCACTTTGTATGAGTGGCTTGGATGTTTCTTTGTTCTCATACTGTTAAAAAACCTTTTCAAGTGAACTTTGCTACCTCCAGATTTTGACTATAATGGCTGTGTACTTATCAAAAGGTCATCAGAGTAATATGCAAACCCAACATCTGCCTTATCTCTGTAATGAAATCCCACCTCAGCCCTGTCTTCTGTTTTTAATCCTTATAGGGGTAAAGGTGACACTCCAGAGGCCAGGGCTTTGGCCAAACAGATCGCCACCGCTCTGCAGAACCTGCAGTCCAAGACCAACAAAGCTGTGGCCAACAGCAGGCCTGCGAAGGCAGCTGTTCACTTGGAGGGGAAAATCGAGCAGGCACAGCGCTGGATCGACAATCCAACCATCGATGACAGCGGTGTGGGTGAGTCTGCCCCCTCTCCTTCCCAGCTCTGTATCTCTCCCTCACACTTCTTCACATTCCTTCCACTGCTCCTGTGGTGAAAACTGCAGACAGGACACTTTCTGTACATGTCGCTTTTCACAGTCTGTGACATTCCTCAACGATCCCCCAACACTGTTATTTTTTTCCTCTCTGGTTTTGGCGTGGTTTCTTAAAAACCTGGACATCGTCTTGGATGTTTATAACAGAGCTGCAGGCTGGCTGCTGTAACGCTTACCTCAGAGAAACAACATGAGCAAATTCAGAAGAGGACAGATTAGATCTCCAGAACATTAATGGCGCAGTTTTTCACTGGAGGGGGCCAAGATTTAGCCTGGACCAAATGAGCTGTATGCTATAAATAAATCATGCCTTCACAATTCTTCTCAACTCAAAATGAGCCAATCATTTACGTGTTATAGATCAGAGGTTCCCAAACTTTTCATCCCATGACTCTCAAAATAACAGCGTCAGAGGCCAGTGAAACCCTGCTGTGGGAATACACAGACGGGCCGATCCAAAAACAGACAAAAAAGACTCTTCATTTAGCTGATGAGTCAGACATTAGATTACTCACAGATTGCTGTTTCTTAAATGAAGTGTTGGGTCTTGTTTCAACATGCTTCTAAATGAAGTCTAACCTGTTTGTTTTTATTTTTACAGTAATGGATAAAATACGTGATTTGAAGTAGTTTTGATTTTAGAAAGCATTGTGCGGTGCCCTAGCAGTGTTTCACTACTCCCCAGGGGGTTCTGACTCACACTTTGGGGAACCACTGTTACAGATCATCAGTTTTCATAATTAACTAGTTATTCAAAAACAACACTAATTCAAAAATGCTTTTTTACAAACGTCAGGAGCTTTATCAGCCCTATAGCTCTGAAAGTGAGGCCTTGAGCTGGTTCCAAAAGGATTTGATTTTACTGTGACTTCTTCCATGACCAACAACAATGACGAGATGTTTTATTATTTTTATTGGTAACGCTTTATATTAAGATCCTGTAATAAGCATTAATAATACCTTTGTAAATACTTATAAGATACTTAACATTATTATTTGTTTATAAGACTATATAACTGCTGAATAACTGAATAAGTGTTTACTTAATCTATAAGCTATATGAAACCTAACCCTAACCCTCTTTGTTTTTTGTCTTCTGCTTTTGTCTCTCATGAGCCCTACCCCAGCCCTTCCCCTAAACCTAACCATTCAGGGCCCCATGCCTTAACCTAACCTGTGGGGCCTCACGCCTAACCCTTACAATGACCTCATTAAACACTTATTAAGCAGTTATTTAGTCTTATAAACAAATAATAATGTGAATAAGCATCTTATAAGTACTTACAAAGGTCTTATTAATGCTTATTACAAGACCTTAATATAAAGGATACCTTTTTATTTAACCTTTATTTAACCAGGTTGGTCCCATTAAGATTAAAAACCTCTTTTTCAGGGGAGACCTGGCCAAGACAGACAGCAGCAAAAACACTAAGTTACAGACAGGAAACACAAAACAGACAAAGTACAGTCAATAAAACACAAGATAATGGATTAAAATCACATTCCAACTATTCAGACAACCAAGCTAAAACACTGGCGTCCTATAGAACCAACCTCCATGTCTTTCATTTTAGATTTAAAAACATTCAAAGACACCAGCTCCTTGAGCTTTAAGTCATTCTGCAGCTGGTTCCAAGATGAGGGTGCAGATGTGTGGATATTTTTAGTTTTTGTCTGTTTTTAAAGGTAAAATTCAAAACAGATGAGTAAATGCGAGTAAAAAAAGAAACTTCCACAAATGTGATGTCATAGGTCTCATATGTACGACAGAGGATTAGAGCCACGAGAAAGAAAAAAAGTTTAATTAATCTCATAAATTTACAAGAAAAGTCATATATTTATGTGGAATAACTCAATATCTTAGTCTATAGCTATGGGCTATTAAAATGATCTAAGAAACGCTGTATAAAAAACACGAGATCACATGTGTTAGATGATTCTGATGACCTCTCCTGGGTGCAGTTATGAATGTTTCTGTTCCTGATTTTAGCAGTGCTGTAATTTTCAGACATTTCATTTAAACAAGAGACGCTTTACATAGAGGGCAATGTAAGTTCCCCAGCATGGAGGACAACATGATTTGAGAAAAATCCGTATGAGAGATGTTGATTTGTAAAAGCATCATTCCACTGATGAGTAGTTGATTGGGAGAGGCAAATCTGTGAATATCTTTCTAACTTTGCCAAAGTTCTTAACAAAGTCCCAGTTTCTCAGCTATCTTTAGTGTTTTTAGACTTTTGACAGTGTTATGCTGATGTGCCAAGAGATGAATTAATCTCTGATTTGTGAAACAAGTATAACTTCACAAGATGCGCTACGTTCCTTGTTTCCGTACAGACAGCTGCTGCTGTCCTGATTTCCTAGCTATAGACTAAAATAAATGAATGATTTTAATCTTGTAAATTAACTTTTTGTTGCGTGGCCCTGATCCTCCGTAGTATTTATGTGTCAGCTCAGAAAGCCTTGCAGTAAAAAAGTTTAAAACTACAAAATCAAGCAGAATGCATCCAGGTTTGGGTTTTTTTTCAATCAAACATTCTTCACCTCATTCCACAGAGAATATCTTTACAATGAAACTTTTTGAAGTGGTCGAGAAGTGATGTGTTTGTGTTTCTTCACTCAGAGGTGATATCAGAGAGGTGACAGCCATGTAACTTTATGTGTTTATATTTCTCCATCTGTCTTTAGGCCAAGCAGCCATCCGCGGGCTGGTGGCTGAGGGCCGCCGTCTGGCCAACGCTCTGCCCGGCCCGTACAGACAGGAGATGCTGGGCAAGTGCGAGCAGGTGGAGCAGCTCATGGCCCAGCTGGCGGATCTGGCTGCCCGTGGCGAAGGTGACTCCCCTCAGGCTCGTGCTGTGGCTCAGCAGCTCCAGGAGGCTTTGAAAGTAAGATTACTCACGCTCTCATTGACAGTCAGACCTATAGCTGCTGTATGCATGAGAGTCCTGATCCACCACAGAGAAAGACAGAGGAACTGCTCCCTCTGCTGGTTAGCAGGGAGGGATATGCAGAATACCACTGTTCTAAAGCAGCATGAGCAGGGCTCTGCAACCTGTGGTTCTGGAGCCTCTGTCCTTGACTATTTAAAATGTGTGTATTTCTTAATGTATTTCTTATTCATTTATTTATTATTATGTTGCACAGTTATCCTGGAGTTCAAAGTGATACCTTTTCATCACCAAATTCAGAAAAGTTTTAATAACTTGCCAACTAAAATATGCATATGATATCACAAGAAGAAGTGTAAGGTTGAAAGACATTTTCAGATCAAGCACAAAAAATTTGCTAAAAAAAAAAAAACACATTAAAGAGGAATGAAAGATGGATTTGGGAACTGCTATGAAAAATTGAGATCAGTGTTGGATCTTTCAGCCCTGATAAAGAGAAGATTACAGAGCACACTGAAATAGACTTAAGTTACAAATGATCCTTATTTTCAGTTTGCTGTTTTATTAAGCTGTGACTGTATTTTTTCTATATATTAATTAGAGCTAGTTTTATTTTTTACTTTTACACAAATATGGAAAGGACTCAGCATATTTCAATTTTAAATTCATTTTAAAGAAGGCCTACACATTCACACTAGACTTCTTTTTATTTTTGTTTTTTTACTATATCTGGTAAAAACAGACAAAGAATAAAACTTATAAAACTTTAAAAGCTGTTTTATGTTTTCTGGCTCCAGACCAATTTTCTTTTGTGGAAGAGGAGGCAGAATGGCTCTTTTAATAGTAAAGGTTGCAGACCCCTTAGCATGGCATAATAACATAAAACCCCTTGTGTCCAAATGAAAGATGTTATGTTGAACTAATCTTGTCTGAAACATCATTCCTATCCCAGCAGATTTTTGGGACAATAACAGATTAAAAGTGTAATTCTGAAGTGTGGTGTGATTTTAATAAAACCAAATCTCAGAGGAATGAATCTAACATCTGTGTCCTCCTCCCAGGAACTCAAAGGGAAGATGCAGGAAGCGATGACTCAGGAGGTGTCTGACATCTTCAGCGACACCACGACTCCCATAAAGTTACTGGCAGTGGCCGCCACCGCCCCTCTGGACGCCCCCAACAGAGATGAGGTCAGCGTAACAGTCACTCTGTCTTCCTCACCTCCTTCAGTGGAGCTCTATATTTACCCACAGGGTGTTGTATTCTTCCTAACAAGCCTTTTGAATGATTGTTTGATCATGCGCAGGTCTTTGAGGAGAGGGCTGCCAACTTTGAGAACCACGCCAACAAGCTTGGCGCCACCGCAGAGAAGGCCGCTGCCGTGGGCACTGCCAACAAGAGCACGGTGGAAGGAATCCAGGCGGCCGTCAAGTCAACGAGAGACTTAACACCACAAGTATGTCACGGTTTAGTGTTTATATGTGTTTGTGTTTGTGTGCGCCCTCCACTCGGCATCAGCTTCAGCGTTTCTCGCTTCTTCAGCCAAGTCTTTAGCAGTTGTTATTGGACTGACAATTAATGGCAAGGATTGTTTTTATTTTGTAGGTGGTGTCTGCTGCTCGCATTCTGCTGAGGAATCCTGGCAACCAAGCTGCATATGAACATTTTGAAACCATGAAGAATCAGTGGATCGACAACGTGGAGAAGATGACAGGTGGAGATGACGACCCCATCCCCTGGTTCACAGTCACACACACACTTACTCCCTGTTTTAACCTTTAAATGTCTCCTCAGGTTTGGTGGACGAGGCCATCGATACCAAATCTCTCCTGGACGCCTCAGAGGAAGCCATCAAGAAGGACTTGGACAAGTGCCGTGTCGCCATGGCCAACCATCAGCCTCAGATGCTGGTCGCCGGCGCCACCAGCATCGCTCGCAGAGCCAACCGTATCCTCCTGGTTGCAAAGAGAGAAGTAGAAAACTCTGAAGATCCCAAATTCAGGGAGATGGTGAAGGCTGCGTCTGACGAGCTGAGCCAGACCATTTCTCCCATGGTGATGGACGCCAAGGCTGTGGCTGGAAATATTCAGGATCCAAGTGAGTCCAGGCCTAGAGGAGGTGTGATCTGTGTGAAAGAGGATTGATTTTATGAGTTTCTTTGTTTTTCTGATCCTTAGGTCTGCAGAAAGGCTTCCTGGACTCAGGTTACAAGATTCTTGGTGCTGTAGCAAAAGTCAGGGAGGCCTTCCAGCCTCAGGAGCCAGACTTCCCACCTCCTCCACCTGAACTGGATCAGCTCAACGTGAGTCCTCAGATTTACTGTGTACCAGACAAGTCTCCTGAAGTGGCTTCAATTCAGCATCCTAATGTACCTGTGTCTCTACCTCGTTCTTACAGCTCAACGATGAAGCAGCTCCACCTAAACCTCCTCTTCCTGAGGGCGAAGTTCCTCCACCAAGGCCTCCTCCCCCAGAGGAGAAGGATGAGGAGTTCCCAGAGCAGAAGGCTGGTGATATGGTCAACGAGCCCATGATGGTCGCTGCCAGGCAGCTTCACGATGAAGCCCGCAAATGGTCCAGCAAAGTAAGCTGACGCCTTTCTTTCTGCCAATTAATGGATATGTCAATTCAGGTAAGGGCCTCAGATGTGGGAGCAGAATGCTCTAGAAGAGTTGTTTCCTTTTCTGTCCCCTCACAGGGAAATGACATCATTGGTGCAGCCAAACGAATGGCCTTACTTATGGCCGAGATGTCCCGTCTGGTGCGAGGAGGCAGTGGCAACAAGAGAGCCCTCATCCAGTGCGCCAAGGACATCGCTAAGGCTTCTGATGAGGTCACACGGCTGGCCAAGGAGGTGGCCAAGCAGTGTACTGACAAACGGATCAGGACCAACCTGCTCCAGGTCAGTCAACTCGAGATTCTGGAAAGCGGAAGGAACTCTTCTTTATATCTTTTTTGTTTTTTTCTTTTTATTCTGTCAAATTTTACATTTATATAGAATAACCGAACTAAGATGGAAACAAGAGGTAAAAAAACATAGTTGGGGCGCATCAAGTTAAATGAAGTCACAAGAAGATAGTGTCCTTCCTCTTTAAGACAAAGTTTGTCCATCTTTCCCACTTCTTAGCGAAGGACAATCCTTTAAGTCTCAGAAAAAAAACATCTTTTCTATTCTATATATTTCTTTTACTATTTCCTTCCATCGGTTAAACATTTTTTAGAAACAATGAGCAGGATCTTACAGAGATATGTCTTCTGGCAAAACAATAGCCACGTTTACATGGAGCCAAATATTCCGAATAGAATCGGGTTAGAAGCCCAACGGAATGAAAATGCTCCGTATAGACACCTCATTCGGATTAAACAGGCTGAATCCAAATGGAATTTCATTCCGATGCACAGGGGTAGAATTTTCCTTTTCCCATTCCGATTAAAAGCAAAATCCTGTCATGTAAACGGTGAATCGGAAAGTTGTCAGGCTGGATTCTGTCTTCACATGCTCTGTCCTGATGTAAACAAGCAGTGACGTATGAAGTTCACTCACATGGAAACATGGCGGCTTCCAAACAGAGCACACAGCACAGCACAGAAAGTGTGTTTTTAATACAAACTCTCAAAGAACTAGACATTGTCGCACTCTTAGACGGTAGGAAAACAAGAAATACTGAAGTATTTAAAAAAAAGTCCACGAAAAATATGGCATATGTAGACACCAGATCTGAATAGATCGCTTAACATGTAAACAGTTTGCCTGAGAGCTTCAATCGGAATGATTATAATCCGAATGAGAAAAAAGTCTGCATGTAAACGTGGCTAATAATTTCACATATCAAACCTTAATACAGGAATTTTACATCATAAGGCAATCTATAACCAAAATTCTTTTCTGAAGTAACAAACATTAACCCAAAATGTCTGAGTTTTTGGACTCTTCCAAAAGATGTTAGGGTAATTGGCATCAACATGCCACACAGTCTCCACTGTTGTTGATGTGATTAAGATTGTCAGATTTTAATGTACGGTGTTGTGGAAAAATGAACCAGATTCTTCCATCCAAACTTTCTCTACTTTTTTGAGCTTGTGGTTGAATGCTGTGTGTCTCACACTGAGCAGTCCTCCCTCGGTATTTCCAGATTAAGTTCTTTTTGCAATTTCAATTTAATATAATCTGTGATCTTATCTTTCTGTGTCTCTGGTAAAATTTTGAAATAATTTTCTTGTTATCCTTTCTGTATGCATTAACCAAAATATCTACTACTAAATTTCCCTCCTCACTTATTGCTGGTCTTATCTATTTTTTTTTAATAATAGTTGAAGGTATCAAAAAAGATCTTTGTTTTCCTTTTTCAGTTCGCCAAGACTTTTGAATCGTTTAACCTGAGTAAAGGAACTTTATTTAATATCTTGTGACTGATGATAAAAACTTCCTGACCTTCTTTCAGGTGTGTGAGCGTATTCCCACCATCAGCACTCAGCTGAAAATCCTGTCCACAGTCAAGGCCACCATGTTGGGTCGCACCAACATCAGCGAAGAGGAGTCAGAGCAGGTAAGCTGACACCTTTTCACATGTTGATTTATAAGATTCTTGTTTGTCTGTCCGTTCCTCGTCACTGAGTCTTTGGATCTTCCTCCAACAGGCTACTGAGATGCTGGTCCACAACGCTCAGAACCTGATGCAGTCCGTGAAGGAGACGGTCAGGGAGGCCGAGGCAGCTTCCATCAAGATCCGAACAGACGCAGGTTTCACCCTCCACTGGGTCAGGAAGACCCCTTGGTACCAGTAATCCACAGGCTCCTGACGCTCTGCTTCATGCTGGGTCCATCCAGCCGTGCAGGAGGACAGTGAATGGACAGAAATATATTTTATCAGAGCTATGATATCAGCGCCCTTTACTCCAATACTGTACGGGCAAAGCTTCTCTATTAGTCCCACGTCCTGTCTGTAACAGTTGCTGTTCTGGTAGAATGTAAAGGAGGGGACGACCAGTGCAAGTTATGGGTTAGATTCTCTCTGGGAAGCTTTTTTTCTAAAGTGTGTAAAAAATTACCTTTAAAGATCCCAGGAAAATATATATGTTTTGATTAGAGGTTGGATTTCATAAGATATAATGTTTATTTTAGCTTCTTCTAGACTCCAACATTAAGACTGTTCTTTATCCTGCTAATTTCACCATCACATCGCTCCTTCACCTTTGCTTAATGAAGCACATGAACTCCAGGAGTTGTTACAAGTACAATCCAAGCTGAAGCTAAGCACACGCAAAATGTATCTCGTGGTTATCTGTTTGCCTGTTTACACTATTATTATAACTGAAAGAAACACTGTTCATTATTTGACATAATGTTAGAGAGTTGTAGCATTTTTTAAGAGTTCTGCCAAAGACGTTGTGCCATGATCTCTGAAAGTATCTTTCTTTGGTCAGCAATACTTTTGAGTTTAAGGGCTAGCTTTTTGTAGCTAATACATAAAGTAACTTTAGCTTGTAACAACAGCAGCAGCTTACTCATTCTTAGTATGTTTTATGTCATATTTTGCTTTGAGATTACATGTGAGAAGTGCTTTCACTCAAATATGTGGCCTTAAAGCCGGAACCTCTTTTTACAGCAAGCTAAGCCGTCTTCAGAGGAGTCTTGACTGCTGTTCCATGTTTTCTCTTTGTGCATAATCATGTCATGTAACATAAGATAGCACACACCTCTAGGTAGTCAAGGGAATGACCAGTTTAGAGATTGAGCACAGCATCATCAGTATCTGGTGAAATCTTCATCATACGTCTTCATACACTAAAGCGAACTGGCCACTTTTTGTGGAAACTTTGATATTTTTTAACGTCTGCAGACCGTCTGTGTGAATGTGTCTTTTTGAGTACCTGATACCAACTGATGTGCCTTTTGTGAAAGAAACTTTATTTGCAACTGATACACTTTTCATTTTTAATGTTTTGTATCATTTGTACCAGGTATGATGGTGTTGATTTGTCCAAAACACTTGTTGTACATGATTCTTCGAGAAAGAAAACACCCGCTTCCTGACTTCAACTTCAAGTCACAGTATGCTCTATGCAAAACCTGAGTCAATTTCATTTTAAAAGATTTCAAAATTATGCAACTGAGTTGGGTTTAAACAGGCCTGAACTACAATTTTCTGAGGCGTTGATCACAATTTTGTAATAAAGCATTTTATAGCACTTGGGTGGTGTGTTTGATCTCATTCCTGTCTCTTAAGAGTTTTCTTAAAGAGATTCTCCCTTTTTTCTTAACATTTCTTCCTCTAGATTGAAAGTTTTGAAAATGTTAGGACAAACTTGATGTGACTGAAATAACACATAATCATGTCAAAAAACTTAAACGAGCCTCTTGAGTCATCTAGTATTTAATCCCTGAAGTGAAATTCAGTCACAGCAACAACAAAAAAAAAAGTATATAGAGGAATACATTCAAGCATATACAAACAGGATAATAAAACCGTTTCAACTAGATGAGATCAGACTCCTTATCATGTCTTGATGTTGGGTTTCTGTTAATAAAATTGTCTTAACATTTACGGGTCTAGACCTGTTCATGTTTTTGTAAAGTGTCTTGAGATAACGTTTGTTATAATTTGGCGCTATACAAAGATTGATTGATTGACTGAAAGTCCATCACAGACGACAGTTTGTCCATTATTCTCCATCAGCCTACACCTCCAAAGGGTCCAGGACTCAGCTAAACTTCTTCACCAGTCTGTTCAGTCTTGCCTTTTTGTATCCTGCCCACCAGGTGAAATCCTTCAGGTGTGGCATTTGTGTCGTGTTAGCTCTGTTAGCCATGTCCGTGAATAGCATGACGCAATTAAAACAGATCATCCTCTCAGCTTTTTAGGGGCCGATGTTGCAATCCACTTGGCAACTATCTTAGTCAGTTCTTCAGGGGTTGACTTACTGGGCCGACATGCTGTTTAGCATCTTTCATATTGATTTGGTTAGTTCTGCCACTAGAATTCCCCCTGGTGCTGGGTTAGCACAGCTAGCTCATTCATCTTATTGGATATAGTTCTTACATCATAACCACAGATGAAAGGACAGGTCAATGTCATTACTTCCTTGCTCACACCCCAGCAGCAGCTCGTTGTCCTCACCTCCTTCTCCTAAGCTCAGAGAACACCAGCCCTAGCACCGGTTAGCATGCTACAGCTATTCTCATTTTGCTAATTTTTTTACATTTCAATTTTTTTGTGAAAATTTTGCTAATTTAATTTTGAACCTTGTACAATGTTTCTTGAAACATAACTTCCAAAACCTTTGTAAAGCCACTCACCTGGGGATATTAATGGGTTTGCAGATTGTTGCAATCCACTTGGCAACTATCTTAGTCAGTTTTTCAGAGGTAGACTTACTGGGTCGACATGCTGTTTAGCATCTTTCATATTGATTTGGTTGGTTCTGCTGCCTTTCACCATTGGATTTACTGCCCATTCGTGCATGCACGATGGTACCTCAACCTGGGCAATCAGCCCAAAATGTGTTGCCAGAGATGTTACATTTAGGGTCATTCTGTGTGGCAGATGGGCTAATTATGATTTTAAAAAAATTAATCAGAAGAAACTGAACAAAGTGGCAGGGGTTATATGTTCTCAGCTTAAGTCTTTAAAGAGTTAAAATGTGTATGTTGGAAGATACCACCAAAAGAAGTTACAGAAGTTAAATCACAAATCACAAAATAGTTTTTTGTAACACAAGCCCCACCTCTGACGAAGCAAATCACCAGGCATAATCTAAGTATTTGTGATCCAATTAAAATTTAAGTCGTGAAAGGCCCCCCGGGCCCCCCCTGGGATCCGCCTCTGCCATGGAGGTCTAAGGTCCCTCTGGCTTTGCAACTTTTATACACTGTGCACTAATTGTTTACAACAGGACGTAAATCTCAAGAATTCCCAATTGAGAAAGTGTTTGTTTCTGACCCAGCAACGTGATCTACACTGTGCCCGATTCAGAGGAACTTACTGAGAGACAGTTGGAGGAAAGCACCGCGATAAGCGAGATAACTCTATCTGCTTCTCTAAGTGTGTCACATGCACACTGGCTGTAACAGGAGGTAAAACGTACTGCTGAGCCTGTCTTTACACATACACTGAATTTTCTCTCTGCGATTGCATGCTCTGGACCAAATAATTCACCATCATCTGTGGGAAAGGAAGCTGCAGCCTCTTCTTCTCCCTGCCCCAGTGAATGAGCAGCGCCTTCCAGGGCTCCCACCGGCTGCAACCCACCAACCTGTGATTACACAAATATGACTGAAGCAGAATCAAACATGTCGACAGGAAGGAAAACAACGTTAAGGTAAAAGCAAAGGGTGTTTGTGTTTTCTGATGCGTGATGTTCCGTGGAGCTAGCCGCCGCAGCTAGCTGTTTATCCGCACCAACGCCTCCAGTTGTGGGGATGTGTCAGCTCGGTGCTAAGGCGCTGAGCAGGTTGAACCTTTGAACGTTACATCAGGTGGAGTGAGCAGGTTGAAGCGCTGTCATCTTTAACGGGGATCGATCTGTCATTACGATGCTAACCACGGCTAGCAAGAGGGTGGGTTACCACTTGACAGGGACACCAGAATTGTCGCTGCAGTTGTTTTTGGCTAAACCAAAATAAACCAAATATGAAAAAATGTTTTTCTTTTTCACTGGACATAATAAGGCAGGTGTTGGACAAACTTTGATGTAAGCTTTAGAAGTTAATGTCGCTGATACTGCCAGCAGGGGAACGGTATTCTATCACAATCGATCAATGTTGACTGCACGCAATAACTGAATCTGCATGTAATAACAGCGCTGAATAGTATTTAAATTTAATATCTACATTATGCGCTTTTAAACTATTTAAACCGACCAGCACATGCGAATAAAACAATAATGCAATAATTATGGGCGTCAAAGAATAAAAGAATCCTGCATTTGGAAAAATAAAACATAAACCGTGAGTATCTGCTCTGTTTTCTGTCTCGTCATGCGGAATGAAGCTCATATTAGCATAACATGACCAGTGCTTGAACCCAGCAAGTGTCTTGTTGACATTTTGCATAATGTTAGGTGAATGGTGATGCGTTTACGTGACTTCAGGAAATCTGCTCGTAGGTCGAAGCCAGTCAGAGCAGCTGAGGAGCAAAGTGCTACAGAAGCCCTATAAGCAGACATGTTTCCATACAGTTTACCACTTAATTTTTCTTTAAAAGAAAGTCAGTTCCAGAAGTTAAGGGAAAATCTATAGAAGCCCGAAAAGGTCTTGATTAAATATATTTTCTTTTTTTTTGTTTTCATGAGATGAAACAATTTTCAGTTGTCTTTTTGAAATCTGGAGTTTTTGTCTCATTATCTCTTTGTGAGTTTTTTGCTTTGGGAAAAATATGAAGAAGCACAGAAATAGGTTTGACTTTACTCAACTATGAGGGCAACAGATACAAGGCAGATGATGTTATGGCAAATAGCAATAAACCATAGACATAGATATAAAACATGGACGTAGTCTTTGCGACGTCATCCGCCTGGTCCTGAAACAGTGAAATTCAGCCAATACACAGACAGCTATAGCCACATTGGATATGACGCCGGCTTTGAGCTTCTTTTTTAACAGCTAAAGGGCGCCGGTCAGTCAAGTGAGCTGAGCTGTGTCTCTGATTGGACAATCAAATGGGTTTAATATCTTTCAAACCGCAGAGTTAGAAAAAATTCACCCCCAGTACAGTGTGTGCTGATAGAGATATCAGTGTTTCCGACCCAAGCTGTTTTTTGAACCAGGCTGTAAATATGCTAATGCTGTAAAGGTCTTTTTTTGGCTTGATGTGTACCTGAATTCTCGTTTTTCTACAGCCAGACTCAAGTGGATCCTCGAAGAACAGCAACTTTTAGCACTTCCACATAGGCTTTATTTTTCTAAACCAGATGTTGCCCGTTGTAGTCAATCCATTGATTTGATCTTTAGATTGGCAGAAGATGAATCCATTACCCCGGGAGATTTTTTTCCCAATATTTAATTGTGACCCTTTTAGGGCAGGGGTGGCCAACCAATCATAGGCCAAGAGCCACAAAAATTACTGTGGTACTACAAAGAGCCACAAAAAAAAAAAAAAAAAAAAAATGTGGTCTTGCAAACGCACTTCCTCTTACACATAAACGAAATGACATAAAATGAAAATCAATACATTTCCAATTTTCAAAGTGAGATTTACTGTTTGTAAGTGTTTTTAAATTTGTACTTGGAGCCATGTCAAAGACAAATTCTTGTTTTTCCTGCAGAAGAGACAACATTCCATTGATCTATCTATCTATCTATCTATCTATCTATCTATCTATCTATCTATCTATCTATCTATCTATCTATCTATCTATCTATCTATCTATCTACGAACACATAAGCAACTGGGAGGAGCACATATAGAGAAAAGAAACTGAAACTTAAGTGTCAATCTCTTTACCCAAGTATTGATCAATACTGATCCCAGCGTTGGCAACAATATATCAGTTTTATGAGTGGATCAAAGAGCCGCACTCTGAAAGGCAAAGAGCCACATGCGGCTCACGAGGTTTGCCACCCGTGTTTTAGGTCCTACGTAGGAACCAGAATTGTTACCCTGAGAAAAGTATGGAAATGGGACAAAGAGATACTGATAAAATAAAATTCACATCATGCCTGAGCTGGAAACAAACTTCTCACAGAGATATTTTAGAAAGAAAAGGTTTATGTCATGATGACATTGGTAAGCCTCAGTGGAGTGATATAAAAGCAGTGCAGCAGGTAAAAGAGTCAGTTATAGAGATGTCTTAAAGCCGTAATCTGCCAGGTTCACACGTAAACTAGCAAATCATTGACGCTTTGTTACATGTGGCTGCTTCACTTTGAGGATCCCATTGTGCACACTGGCTTGTTGCCAATCAGGCAGGTATTACTGGGTCATTTAAATGGGTCAGTCATTGTTTGAGTTTGTGGAATAACACCTCAGCTGCTCCTTATGTGTCAAGGAAAAGATCTGGTTCCATGTTTTATCAGCTGCTGTTAATAAAGATATGACTCCTTTATGCTTGTCCCTCATTCAGAAATCCATATGAGTCTGTTTAAGGTGTTTGAATCAGATGTGAGGGTAATGTGTTCCCATTTGTAGGAAGCCAGTACCTGCAATTAGAGAAGTAAATTTCTCAGTTTTGTTGACATTCAGGGACTTTAAAGTTACTACACTACTACACAAAAACTGTTATGTATGATGCATGTTAACTCTGTCACCCGCTCTTTGTGGCTTGTGGTAAAAAAAAAAATGGACGTCATATTGCTCGGCTCACAGTGAGGCCGTTACAAAAACTGCTCCCCCTGGTGGCTGGCTGCAGTATAGGTAAAAAATTCTGTCTCTCCAGTCATTCCAGATGGGCTGCGGTCAAACTTGAAAAATTAATTCACCTGGTAGAATTGTTTCTCAAAGCCAACTGTTGTGGTGATTTGAGGATATTATTTGACTGCTTTGTATCGAAGTCCTCTTTTTTTTGAATTTCCATCAGTTATAAGAGGTTAAAAGTGAGACTTTATTGCATGTTTAACAATGACTGACAGCTGCCGTTTTTGTGTATTTTTTTTTAGGGGGAATTGTAAAATATGTCGAGAGGTAGAGTCAAGAAGAGATTATACTCTCGAAAGAAAAAAGAAAAAAATCTCTCATAGCCTCTGCTGCACAGATTCTGGCTGCACAACAGCTGCCAATGGCAGCGCCTGTGACGGGGGTATTTTGGCTTCATAACGATACAATGTTAATTGGCAGAGCCCCGCTGTCCACTCTGTCCACTGTCTATGGTTGTCAGTGTCATTATTTACTCTACTTACAGTTTTTCTCAGTGGCTTTGGGGCATTTCTCACATCAGAATTAAAATTCTCACTGGTAGTTTAACCTCCACAACGTTTAGTCATTCCTGCACATCATAGCAGCAGTTTCATATTCCTTTCAGCAAATTTTGGACATGTATCAATTAGATGTGTCCCAGTCCGATATTGATATCGGATATCAGTCCGATATCAGCAAAAAAACAAGTATCGGTATCATATCGGGATGCATCTAAAATCTCCGATATAAGCACTCCAATATAAGCAGCTTCTGTTACCCATTGGTTAATAATAAATGGGTCGGTTTTTCCTCATACCTACTGTTGCTGACTCCTGTTTTTGTTTGAATAATATCACTTAATCAAGCCTTTTCTAACATGACAGACTCACTACAAAATAAGTAATTAAAGTATGCATGTTTAATGCTGATATCATAGCGGATTTATATCAGTATCGGCCAATACTCAATGCTGCAGTATTGGTATCGTATCAGAAGTGAAAATGTAAGTAAGATATCGGGACATCCCTAGCATCAATTAGAAATGCTTGATCTAACTTTTCTAGTTCTGATATCAATACCTGGGCTTTGGTATCCACCAAAAAAACTACTTGTTCAATCTTTCTATCATTGTGTCACTTGTGCTCATCGAAAAAGCAGTTTCTCAAGAAGTTGCTAATTCTTCGGGACATCCATCATGGGTCTCACCATTCAACTTTTTCACTTGGTCTGGTTTTTAAAAAATGAACTAAAAATCACAAAAATTAGAAATACTAAAGAAACGTAATTTAAATCGAATCGACACCCCCCAAAATTGAATTGGTTGAAGTGTATATTCCCAGCCCTAACATTCAATGTTTTGTGCACAGTTACATCAGGAAATACAGGAATGCACCACTTTACTGTTGTTTTCAAATGGCAGTGCAAATACTGCATAGTGCTACCTCAAACATTTTCAGGTTATATCACCAAGATGTGACTGTCAGAATGAAAAAACGACAAAACCATTTGACCATCTCAGTCATAAACGGATGTCCGGACTTTTCATCATGATGACTCTGACACTTACATAAGGAATTACTATGAAGGAATGAACTGTGCATTTTGAACAGGTGACAAGCTTTTGCAGCTTATCAACTAGGTTTCACAGTTTGCACTAATTGTTCAGAGAAATGCTTAACTTTTGTGCAAATGTTAATAGTGCTGTAAGAAATGCACCAAAGCGAACTGGTGGCATGGAATTTACTACCAAACTTTTTAATTTCAGACAGAAACAGAAGTTGCTTCAACGAGAAATTGAAGATGTATTTGTTTACATATGGCTTACCTGAAAGATAATAATATGAACTATTTTTCACTAATGACATGATTTTTTTGCTGTAGTCTCAAAAGGTTAGAAGAGTTCTGTGGTTTGTCTCTTCTTTTTTGTTTTTTGTTTTCTTTTATAAACTTGTATCCTTGTATTGGTTAATTTCTGCAATCAAGTGGTGGATAATAGAGCTACTGTATGAGTGGACTGTGTGAATGTTGTGAGTGTAGTGTATGTAGGCATGCTTAAAGAGATGATATTTTTTGTTGAAAGTGTAATATGTGGACCCCAGGAAGAATAGCTACTGCATATTTGCTGTAACTAATGGTGGATCCTAAATAAATCAAATCAAATCAAATCAAAATGAGAAAAATAGATATGGGACCAGAATACATTATTTACATGTAATAAGTTAAATAAGGCAGGTCTAGGAACTCCCCACCTTTCCACATGCCTATGTGGAGCGAAGTGCATCAGTGACAATATGTCTGTAACAGCTCAAATTATGATCAGTAATATTTACATGCATCCATTATAACCATAGAATGTAGGTAAATGAATAGATAGATAAGTAAATAATGATTAAATTGTTTAAAGTATCCGGAACAGGTCTCTCAGGGGCCGTTTTATTACATTTTGTTGTTGATATAATCGTTTACAACAGGGTGTTCGTTTTTCCGATCATCATCAAACACAGCAACAACCCTTCACACCGATTGGGACACATGTAGCCAATCAGGACTCCCGAAACTAACTTAAAGCCGCCTCTGTCCTTCACCAACCAATCAGTGTCGCGCAAAGTGCAGCTGCAGTTCCTGAAATTTAAAAGCACATTGCTTTGACAGAGAGGAGGAAGCTAAAGAGCGTCCTGTTATCAGACTGTCCCGCTGAGATTCTGACACGATGCCAACCGCAAGGTAAGCTTTGAAGTGATGACACCCTCCAGTGTTTCCTCTGTGGAGGGCTCTGCTTCCGTCACGATGACTGTTGAGCTCACACACTGTGGCGTTAGTCTGCAGTGAGGTGATCAGAAACACTGGGAGAAGAGTGTTGTGTCAGATTTCTGGGCTGATGTGCAGTTTCACTGAATCTGGATCATCTTTATCCTTTGTGTTTAAGTCGAGTTGCTGCACAAGAAAGACACATGTTTCCTTCTTTCCTCATGTATGTGTGCTGAATGTTATGACAGTTGGGTAATGTGTTGAGAAGACAGTGTTGTGAAGACTAGACTTTGACCATCATCATATCTTGTTGCTGAAAATTTATGACAAAAGGGTCAAAAGTGGTAAAAGATGCTTTATCAGGAAAAAACAAACAGAACACAACTCCTGCTGTTTGAAATGTCAATTTTTTGAACTGTTTTGTTTCACATTTGAGGATTAATGTCTCTAAAAATCACAAAACACAAAATGCATTCTTGTTCCTTGGACGCATGTTGCCTGTTTGGACCGCTCATGTGAAAGCATGACTTCCTGTGATCAATTTAACAAATTAGAAACAGATGATTTCCCCAGTCGCAGCAGATTGTTTGTGCCCTCTGTCCATGCAGACCTGTGAGTGGGTGTTCTCAAAATACAATATGTTTCTGTCTCCTCACAGTGAAAACACACTCTTCGGGATGGGAAATCCCTTGCTTGACATTTCAGCTGTTGTGGACAAAGATTTCCTTGACAAGTAAGCCTACACGGCACATTTCTTCCCCCTCACGTCTTCACTCAACAGTCTGAGTTGATGATGCTCATTCTGCTCTTCTTTATATCTTTATTTCAGGTTTGGACTGAAGCCGAATGACCAGATCCTCGCTGAGGACAAGCACAAAGCCTTGTGAGTAAAAACTTTCACTTTGACACCACGTGCTGCTGTAGCAAAGTGTTAGAATCACGTGGAGCCATTCATACCCAGTACTACCATCTTGACACACAAGCTGCAGCGCTCAAAATAGCCGCGTTGTAAATCAGCTCTCTGTGGGAGCCCTGGGACTCAACACACCCACATTTTTCCAATATTGAATAAAAGCCAAACTGCACTTTAAGATTCTTCTGAACTGAAATCTGCTGATGGAAATAATCTTTCTGCAAATATATTCAAACTTCATGACATCAGAGTGGCACAAGGTTTGTTGTTATTTACACCGAGGAGGCTTTTGCTGAGCAGGCACACTCCTTTTTGAGCTCCTCCCTCCTTCACAGTGTCAGTGGATGCAGCAGTAATCCTATAGCCTTCCTCGAAAACGTGGTTGCATGTTTCTGAATGTTACACACACTTCTTTCAAATGAAACCAAAAGTATACACAAAAAATCAGGCTGTTATTAACAAGGACAGGACTGACTACACTGCCCTCTGTGCTCTGTTTGATGATGTACAGTTATTTTCTTTGAAAGCAGTGTTCACAGTAAGTTTGTTAAAGATTTATTTGAAGTTTCATGGTTTAAAGAGGGGATGTGATGCTTTCCTATATTTTAAATATTGATATTTTATAGCAATGCTTGATGGCCAAAACTGCACGCTAAATTTCTGCAAATTTTCAAACTGCTGCATTCTTAAATCTGAAAACGACAGTCTGTTCTAAAAACAGCACAAGATCTTCATGAGATCTTCATGAGACTTGCTGGGATGATGTGGTCATCTCATAACAAACTCCTAACTGGTTCATGCCACATTGAGAGGTGAGCCTAAAACACCATGTTATCCCATAGCTCATCCCCCAACAGGCCTCCAGAAGGCTGGCCAATCAGAGGGAAGGGGGTTAGTGGGGAGCCTTAAAGAGACAGTAGCTAAAAGAAATAATTTCAGACATAGGCTGAAATAAGGGCTTTCTTAACACCCGAGTGAGAAAAAGTTGGATGTTTCAAAATTATATCAAGCTTCTACTGGGGAACCAGTGAGACCACCTAATGCTGAAAAGATGCACAGTAGCCCCTCTCTACTTTTTTTTTTTTAAAGGATTTTTCTAAGAAAATTTTTAAGTAATTTAATTTAATTTTTTAAGGAAATTAATAAAAATACTTTTAATTAATTAATTAAGGAATTAAATTTTTACATTTTTTTTTTTTTTTTTTTACATTTTTTCAAGGAAAAAACTCCATGTATGTGTTGTGGTGCCTTACAAAGCAACTGAAAAAAACATGACAAACATGAAATATATTAAATAAGCAAAACTAACATAAGTGAGAGTACATCAGAGATCTCATTAAGTAATGTGGCTCTGCTGCTAGGATGGGTCCATGATCCTCCCTTATTCGTTCTGTGACTTGAGAGCTACTTCTTTTATGTAATATTCAGATTTCTCCTCACCTCTCCATCCTGTTACCAAAGACGCACAGGTCATAAAAATCAAAACTGAAACTGATATGTTACTCAAAATAATCTTGTCCAGTGATTCTCAAAGCAGGGGTCATGAAATGTCTCTCAAAATCAAAAACAATTCACGGCTGCGTGTTTCCTTTCCTTCCATGTTATCCTGAATGTGCAGACAAAAGTAGAGGTTAATTTTTTTTTTTTACAAACTAGGCAAAAAAATGTTTGATTTGTTTTCCAGATTCCTTGTTTTTCAGCTAAAAGACCCCTGAGGTGAGGAAGTCAGGGTGTTGATGGTATCAGTGTTAGCAGATACACTAGCTAACCAGAATTCGATTGATACCACACGTCAGTTTGGATTAACACTGGGCACTGATATCGATTCATGACGCATTATGTGCAGAGGAGCTGATACTGCACATAATGCGTCAGAGCTTCTCTGTCACTCACTCTCAGAGACATCTAATAATGACTCTTTTAAGTTCTTCAGTTTTGTGCTTTTTTTTTTTTTTACTGGGGGTCTAATTATTCTCTGGATCTCATTTTTCACACATCTCACCAATAAACTGTCTCTGCAGTCTGCTCCTCTGGAGTAGTTTGATTCCAGGTCACTTCCTCTTTGGCATCTCAGTGTTTATGAGGAGGGAGAATCTATCTTCTTTGAAGCCTTTAAAAAAAAGATTAAGTTAGACGGAGCAGCACAGCTTCTCAAAAACTATGTGGAGAAAGTGTGAAAGTTTATGGGGAAAAAAAACTTGATGGATTTAATTTCTACACACCTTATCATATTATAGTTGGGGGACATTGGTTAAAGGAGCTGTGAGGAGTTTTTAAGTGATGTTGAAAAAGTCTCCCTTCCAGATATATGCCTGATTGTAATCCACACTTTAAAATGAGATTATCAGCACCAATATGCAGGTTACAGGTTATTTTGAAATGCTACTTCTTAGCTTCAGGTTTGAGCAACACTGGATTGTTTTGATTAAGGCAGATCTGATTGCCTGATGGAGTTCTAGCAGTGAAACGTTGCAGAAAATATTTTTCTATTTGCAAAGATTGATGGTGTGCGGGTGTTAACCTTGGAATTGTTAGCAGACTCTCTAATAATATTTATTTTTGTTAATTGTATCACAAATAAAGGCTCAACAGGCTGCAGCTTTTACAAAAAATTAAACTGATTAAAACCAAACTAGACTAAAACAGAGCGTTTAAAAAAATGATTTAAATCTAAAATTGAACTGAACAGTGCTGTCTGCACTGAAAATACTACTGTAAAAGCTTTTTTTTAGGTGTATTTTGAAATTCAAAATGTATAAAATAAATATTTTTATTTTTAATTTTTAAGCACACATTACACAACAACCAATGCCTGCAAACATGCAGCTGCAGGTGTTGGCAACTGCTGAATGTAACTTTTAATTTAACTTAGTGACTTTTAAAATTGAGTTATCATTAGAATAACTAAGTTACTTTATTAAGGAGTGATCAGTAATTGGATTTATTTTCAAGGTAACTGTGGCAACAACACTCTTTATCATATACAATGACTAAATTTTTATCGTGTATATTTATATCTATTGGTGTTTCCAATTGTATCCAGTATGATTTGATATTTTCACATCTCATTAAATGCAAAATTCAGGCATGTACTAATAATTTATGTGTAATCTCATAGTTTGTGCCGCTGAGCCTGATGAGACTTTAAGTTAACAATGCTCTCAGCACACGTAGCAAAGCTAATCCGACAATGTTTAACACCAGAATTGACTCCTAATGTGCAATAGCATTATTTATTCATTAAAGATATACCTGTGCAAAAAAGGGAAAAAATCATGTGGAAAAAGTTCAGTTTTTGTCCCAAATTGATCACAGAGGATGATTCAGCCTTGGCAGTGGTTTCACTGATGTCTAATTTTAGGAGCTCGCGTGTTGGCTGAACTCTCCAAGACTCTAAGATATTATGGCGTCTTAGCTTCCGAGCAAATATCAGGAGAGCAGCTGTTAAGTCATAAAGCGCCAAAGCAATTCACGCCCAAAATAAAGACAGATCAGTGCATCAGACAGCCTGCACCTTACTATGGGCTACCTTGTCAGGTCTTGTTACCTCACAGAGGGATGCATGTGACCTTGGGTGGCAACAGCAGCAGCAGCAGCAGCACAAAGCAGCATCATCAGCACTGTTGTTCTCCTCCAGCACAAAGGCAGTGGTGTTATCTTTAGCCCCACAGACGCCGTTCCCTCCATTCTGCACAAGGTCAGGGCAGGATTAACATGCGGCTTTGGTGGTTTATTCCCAGCACAATGCATTTCAATACAAGTCCCCACCATCACCGCACACACCAGCATACACACCAGCATACTCCCAGCAGTCAATTTATATCAGAACGTACATGTGCTATCTATTCATCACACTGTCTGTTTGCTCGTCGCAGTTCAAACCGAGCGCAGAAATCTGTCAGGACACAAAGAGCGGGTCACTCACGTGGTCATTGGTCCGTAGAAGAGGAGAACTCCACTGAAGTGTTGTAACAAAAAAAACATCATTACTTAAAAGGCCACAGAAGACTTACAAGGCTAGTCGACTAACACTATTGTTGTGCTTCTGAATCCACGGAGTGTAACACGATTCATTTTTTCTCCCCATCACCCTGGTGGGAGAGAGATCATTGGATGCAGTGCACTGTGGCCATGCCTGAATTCAATTATCTAGTCACAGCAGAGCCCATATAATCCTGTTGTGGCTGAGAAATTGCCTGCTGTAGAAACCATCAACATCCCTGTTAGTACTGGCTTGGGACTCAATGTTTTTTTTTTCTAGGAATAAGCCTCAACTGTGACTTCTGATGCCTTTTCATTACGCCTCAAATGTTTTACAAGTCCAATTAATTCAAAGTTTTCCCTCTGACGGCCTAAAGTTTGTTTTCTCTGAGCTGGTGCTGGAGTAGTAAAACAACTGGTTGACCAACAGAAAGGAACTAGACCCTGAGTATTATACCACATCACAAGAATTGAACTTGTTTTCTGACGTGGCTGTTTAAGTGATACAACAGACATTTTTTACACACAAGTTTTGACCCTTGGAAATTATATATGAGGCTGAACACATACTGATGTTGCAGAAAAATAAATAAGACTTCCTTAATTTACAGCTTCATGTTTTTTATTTCTTCAAACCTGCTGTAAAAGAGGTTTAAGTAAAATGAACAATCTGAAACAGCTAAACTGCACTTTCACCATCATTTAACGACGTCCTGCATCATCAGTAAACTGAACATTTATTAAAATTTTTTTTAATTATTCTCGTCTTGTCTGAGCCATCCCGCACCCTCCGCTCTAAGAATGAGGTCTCATCATCCAGCAGACTGTGTAGATCATTTTCCAGTGATGTAGTGTGTCAGCGTATGTTAGTTTTAACTAGTCTGTGGTTTTGTGTTTACAGATTGTTTTCTTTGCTGATGTTTATTATTACTACTTTTACATATTAAGCACTTAAGTAAAGAGCAAATTTCTCTCAAGACATAAGGCGTATTGTATTCCATCTTATGCCTACACATACCATTCCAACATAATCTGACCTATTGTGTTGTTACTTAAGGCATTGACTGGTAAGCTGAGGGCTGTACGGTACTGTGAGGTGTCAAATTGTATTGTAAGGTGTTATTAGATACTGTAAGGTGTTGTATTGTGTCAGAAGATAGATAGAACTTAATTTGTCATTGCAACAAGTACAACAAAATTAGTGAGTATTGAGCATTGAGTGAGTAGTATTAGTAGTAGTATTAGTACGTATTGAGTATTGCGTGAGTAATAAGTATAATAAGTAGTCGTATTGTATTGTAAGGTGTCATATCATGTCAGTACCGTACCATAAGGTGTTGTGTTGTACTGTACACTATGGTCTTACATCAAGCAGAATGGTGTTGTCATATTATACTGTGTTGAACTGTTTTGTAATAATAGGTGTTGTGTTTTTTGCTATTATAAGATGTTGTGTTGTTCTGTAAGGTGTCTAGTTTTATTATAGGTTGTCATAGACCAACTTACTGTAAGGTGTTGTCGTTTTGTACTGCTTTGAGCTTTCATTTTGTCTTCAATTTTTAGCTTTTCGTTTCGTATTGCACAGAAAAGGATTGTAAGGTGTCATATTGCACCACTCTGTAAGGTGTCGTAGTGTACCATACTGCAAAGTATGTTTTATACCGTACTGTAAGGTGTCGTATTGCATCATATTATAAGATGCTGTAATGTACTGTACCATACTGTAAGGGATTGTATTGTACTGTACCATAAGGTGTAGTACTGTTTGTATTGTAAGGTGTTGTATTGTACCATGTTGTAAGGTATTGTGTGGAACCAAACTGTAAGGTTATGTACTGTATCATATTGTAAGGTGTTGTATTTTTACCATACTGTAAGGTGTTTTATTGTATCGTATTGTAAGGTGTTGTATTGTACCGTACTGAAAGGTGTTGTGTTGTACCGTACTGTAAGGTGTTGTACCATCTGTAAGGTGTAACGTGGTAATGTATCATACCTAACCATTTCATTGCACCACATTACATAGAGTTATACTGCATTGTGCTGCTTTGTATTGCATGTGTTGTGCATCCCTTTCTATTGCATCAAATTGTCTGTACGGTGATTCAGACTATTGTGCAGTAACATATGATACTGCATTATACTGAATTATTTTAGTCTGTTTTAAATCATTTTGCATCACATCCCACAATATTGTACCCCTGTTTATTTTGCAGGTCTGATAGTTTGGAAACCCTTGTTTCAGATTTCATAGCTTAGTAATGAGTTTAATGTTTAAACAGAAGAACACAGTCAGCTCCTCATGAAAACAGTCTTTGCAGCTCTTGTGTAAACTGGTGGAGTAACTTCTCAGCTCAGAAAAACATCCTCCTGGGTGTTCTGGTTGCCTTGTGGTTAAGGCACATTCCGTATAACCGCAACACTCTCTTCATTACTGCCCTGTTGTTCTAATACAAACTGTTCTTTCTCCACATGTTCCCCGTCTGTATCTACACGTCCTAATGTCGAATAAAGGCGACATGCTAAGAAATAAGATTACATCTCAATATAATGCTGTGCAATCTCAAACACAGCTGGAATAATACACACACTACTTCTTCAAAGTACTTAAGACATGATGTACAGTGCGGTGGTTAGTGAGTCCTGTTGCTGTACGCTCCTGCACTGCTTTTGTTGGGACGATGTTTCTGTGGTGGTTTTTGAAGCTGAGGGTTGTTTTCAGTGCATGTTGGTTTCTCAGAGGATCCCTTGAGTGTTTTGAAACCGGGGTAAGAGAGGAAACTGACTAACCAAAGCAATGTGTTCCACTTCCTCTTTGCTTGCTCAGACACATGTTGTCGAACAATTCAGCGGGAGACGTTGAATATGATGCTGGAGGTTTTGTCTGTGCTGCTGCTGTTTTATTTTTGTGAATTTTTATTTCAAGACTTAAAATGAAACAGAAAAATTGAACTCAGATTCTCTTTTAACTTGTGAATCAAGTGTAGTTTATGTTTTATTATCGCAGGCTTTGGAGGATTCTGTGTTGACATTTTTTTACCCTCTGTGGTAAATTTCTTTGCTGTAAATTGATCTGCAGCACTGCTAAATGTACCTTTCATGTCCAGCAGGGGGCATCAGTCGCCTGCTGTTTGAACTCCAAAGAAGTCTCCATAGGAAACAACATGTCAACATAATGAAAACACGCCTCTTTCTGCAGGAGATTATAATGTGGGCAAATAGAGGTTTTATTTCAGGATAACCAGGCATTACAGGTTGTTTAGCTCACACTCCGTTTGACATCAGCGCACCCACCCAAACCCTCTTGGGCTTGTTAACCGTATCATATTAGAGCTAATGATTATTGGTGTGTCAAATGGGTGAGTCATTGTTGCACTGAGTGTATTGTCACCTCTGAGGGGGAGGGAAAAAAAGATCAGCCAGCTCCCGAATATTAGTCCTGTTCAAACATTTGTTTTATGACTCCCTCCGTCCGATGATAATTAATTGTTTACTTTCTCATCTCTGGATGATGGCGTGACTCTTTTCAGAGGTTGTTTGCTCACAGCAATTAAGTTCATCAGTGCTCATCCTCCCTCCTCCTCCTCCTCCTCCTCCTCTCCCTCCACCCCCCCTTCCTTTTCTCTCTTTCTGTGTGCTAAATGCAGATTAGCAGCGTCACAATCGCATCCAGAATGAGAGTAAACTCCTCATTATGCCGTGTGACCCTCTGCTGCATGAATAATTCAGGGCTGCAGCGTTAGTGGCTGGCTGTTATTAGCATTCCGGATGGCGAAGGGGAAAGAGGGAGTGGGAGGGTGGGAGGCTCGTATCACTGACAGGGCTGACTCAGGGGGATCAGCCCTGGATTGAGACACACATCACACACACATCATCACACGACACAGGAGATCAGTGGAGGTGCCTCTCCACTCACACACCCCGCTGTCTGTGTACATCTTACACACCCCTGCTGCTGCCGTGCAGCTCAATCTGCTTACTGGGAGGAAAACAACAAAGGCCCCTCTCACTGAGTACATGCTAAACACTCTGGCTCCTGGGTGTGTGTGTGTGTGTGTGAAATAGTTTCTGCTCTGTAAACACACTTGACTCTACGCCTCTATCTCTCTTTTTTTATTTTTTATTTTTATTTTTTTTAATACATAACAAGTGAATGTGAGTGCTACAAACCCCCAGTGGAGCCGTCTCCCCCTCCTTGGTGTTTTTAATATGTGTGTGTGTGCTCACATGCAAGCATGCGTGCAGAAGCTGCATGTGCTTGCCATGGTGCCACTTCACTGGATGCACTCATGCTTGACTGAGTGTGTAGACACATTACAACCCCCCCCCTCTTTTTTTCACATCCCAGCTCCCTTGTCTGTTGCTGAGGCTGAGTGCTGTACTACAGTACTTAAACTCACCTCAGCCAGCCCGCTGGGGGGGTCAGAACATCCGGCTCCTTGCTGCGGAGGGCAAAGGTCACGGGCCTGCATCCATCGACCAGCCTCTGAGCCACAGAGGGAGAAAGAGCGCGCAGAGATTAATGGCACTCAGCCGGTAATTGAGACATCAGAAACATGCTCAGCCGTCAAAACGTGCCGCTCTTGATGTTTTATTGATATGCACGAATCTGACGATTTGGGGCGCTTGCATAAATGTGATGCACTCACCCTCGCTGCGCTCGTCTGTAAGGAATGTGAACAGACACCTTTTGAATTATGAAGCAAGAAAACTTTCGCCTCACTTCTAATTCTGCTTTTGTTTTCTGATCAAATAGGTTAACACGCTGTGATTTAAAGCCTTTAAAGCCTGCATGCTGCATCATGAGGGGTGGCTGATGCAATCATAATTAAAGCTCCGAGCTGCAAACGCCTCCCCTCTTGTTGACGGTGGCTGCCAGCAGGTGGTGCAAGAAGGAAACATCACAAGTCAAAGGGAGTGTAACAAACATAATCCACATCTTTTTCTCTGGTTCTGTGCATGTGGGCGTCCTCCCCTCTCCTCTCCCCTCCTCTGCTTTCCTCTCCCTCCGACTCCCCCCTTCCTTAAAAGAGCGTTTTATAATTAAAATGTGGGCGTCTCAGCCAGCACATACAGCATGTTCAGTTCAGAAAAGCATGCTCAGGGCTATTTTTAGTCATCTTTGATCCCCCAGCAGCCACACAGGAAGAGCCACTGATGGCAGCAGCTGTTCTCCATGTAGGCTAGTTAGTGTACTATCTGTGCTGATCATGTCTCCACACCTAGCCTGTGCGGGGGTAGAGATGGGAGGCCTGGACTGGTGAGGCAGCAACACTCCCTGTGTGTTTAAAGTTCACACTGGGCCATATGGTCCCCGCAGTAGGGGGTGTTGGTGGAATTATTCACATGGAGCGCTCTGAATCACCAAGATCCTGGTATCAACCTCCAAGATAAGGAGGATGTCTCAAAGGCTTTGTGCTCGGGCTTCAAATCTCAATCCTCAAGAGAACACCAGAAGCCCCGTCCTTGCTTACACACTCCCATCTTCCCACTCTCTCCCTCGATGTGTCCCTCTTTCATGTCCTCTCTCAGACGCGCACACTTGCTCTCCTCTCTTTTCCACACAGTGCAGTGTGACAAACAACGCCACCCTCTGCAGCGCCAAGCCAAAAACCTGTGACATTTCAGTGGAATAATAAGAAGTCAAACTCCATCCATGACCAGATTTCGCCCTCGTCGCCTGATCCTTGAGTGCAGACTAATTAAGCCCAAACAGCAGCTCCACAATCAGGCTTCTGCTGCTGCTGCTGGATTATTAGAGGGATGCACGTTTGTTGTCTCCGGATTCTAATGCAATTACTCACCCATTATGACTATGTAATTGTGCAGTCATTAATTGCGCATCCAGTCTAAAATGCAAAAAAAAAGGGAGAGCTTATGAGTTGTAGCTTCTTCCACAGCAGGAGTCTGCAGCCTTTACTTTCATTGGAGCTAATTTGCCTCAGCTCACCTGGATTAAAATCATTCAGGAGCCACAAAATCTACTTTATCTTCACAATAAAGACTAAAAAGTGAATAAAATCTGATACATATCTTAATTTATTATTATTATTATTTTAAATTGTACATGTGATTTTTAATTTTTTTATTACCAATAAATTTGCAAAAAATTCATCATTTTTGAAAAAATAAAAATAGTTGGATTTGGCATCAATTTTTGATGTTAGCTAATTTCTTGCCATATATCAAGGATGTATGTAAAGCTGGCACATTGGCAGTGAATTAAACAGGAGAAGGTAAAGGAGGTGATGCATATTTAGTTAAAAAAAATGTAAGCCCAAGATATTATTTGCTGTCAGTGTCTCTAATCATGAATCCCCCCTGGAAGAAAAATAAAAATTCTTTATTTCGATAAAATTTTTTAGAAGCTACAAGGAGCCACATGAGGCGCCAGAGCCACAGGTTGGAGACCCTTGGTCTACACCAATAGGTGACTCTTGGAGGCGGTATGTCTAAGGGATTAAGACACCTGTACTATGACAGCGATATCGTTCCCTTTTGTGCGAATCAACATTCATCCCTCGACGAGCTGTGTTCACCGATGTCAGAGGACGCCGACAAGGCCTCGCCGGCTTGTTTGAATCATGCCTCATTTGTGTTCGCTACTTTTATTTGCCTCATTCTTTGCCATCTATTCCCATCCTCTGCCCTAATGTTCCTCTGATAAGAATGTCCTATTCATTCGCCGTTCTTCACCAGTTGCTGCACGGAGAGAGGAGTAGAGAGAAAGACTCCGGCGTTGAATGAAAAGCACATCTATTTCTGAAGGGAGGGAGCAACGGTAGGAGATAATTATTGATTTGAAATAAGAAAAGATAAGACTCAACCTTGAGCAGCCCCGGCGATAGCGCACAGAACAGAATAATTAATGGGCCTGTCTTGTGTCGGGACAAGCTTTCACACTGAGACGGGCGTATTGATTTTAAACAGATAAACTGCGTAACCCTTTGTGAAGGGTTTGACAAACAATTTAATTGGGGGGAAAAAACAACAATATTCCTCACCCTTTTCCATCTCGCTTTCATCACATCCCCGAGCTATTTTTCCTCCGCCTGACCTATGGAAACAATTACTGTGCATCAGGCCTTGTACTGCCTCCAGACTACCAAGGAAGGCTGCTTGTAGGATGCACACGCTGATTGGGGAATCTAATCAATGCTGGAACCTGTCTCCACTCCAGATGCCTGCATGAAGCTGGGATCACTAAAGCCTTTTTAGCTGCTCCTGTCAAAGCCGGAGAGAGATGGATCTGCCTGTTTAAACGTACCTGCCTGCTCCAGCTGAAGAAGAGATAATTTACTGTTCCCGTAGAAGCCTCCTCCTTCCTAATCCCCAAAGGAGAGGCGCAAAGAGGACCCCCAGTCCCCTCGCTCCCTTCGCCGTGCCCTCCCGTGATTAGCGATAGGCGCTGTTTGATCATGTTTCCCTGCCTGTCCTCGTGATTTGTAAGCTGTTTAAACGTGAACGAGGCAATTAAATAAGGACGAACTGAGGAGAGCTGGTGCCGAGGCGATCATTAGCAATGAATTACCCCGGTGTGCACTCAAACACTCGGGAGGACTTTCACGCCGACCACTCCCGAGGATCCAGATCCAATCTAGCCATTGATTAACAGAGACTTGTTCTTCCTGTGAAATCACTCGACGGGGATTTTAGGGCACTCATCCGGTCTTATCGAGATAGGCTAACATCAAAGGCGAATGAAGAGGGATTGGGTAAATGGGCTCGCCTTGCCCTCCATGTAAGAGACTTAAGAGGAGCAAATCTTGAATTATTGCCTCATGTAAATAATCTACTTGGAGGTTTTTTGGGTGGGTAGGGGGACTCATGAGTCACTTGGGGCAGAGAACACTCATCGTGCTTTGGAGGCTCTCACATTTCCCTTGATGGGAAACAACGGCGGGGGGGCTCCATTCTCAGGAATGTAAACAACACCATGTTCCCGACTTGTGTGATCTGCCCTCACACAATTTGAACGTGTTAAGCTCGGAAGATGAGGAGGTATTCATTTTGTTGAGGACTCTCAATATCCCCTGAACACAGATATTCCATTCAGTGGCCTAATTCCACTAATTTGATATAAGCTGTAAAATAACAGCACCAATTAGTCTTAAATTGGAAGGTATGAAATTGAAAAATAGCACCCTGCCTGTAGTCAGAGTGGTATTTAAGCAGAGTGTCAGGGGCAGTGGGTGTTATATAACGCAGGCTGTCTATACGTCTGTGGAATGCATGGCATAGTTGGAATTGCTGTACCGTTGAACAACACCGGCAGGTTTTTAAAAGCCGGGGTTACTGGCTGAGGACATTTTGTTCAAAACAATTTCTTTTTCTCTGCTCCCTCCCATCACCGTGTGAGCTCAGACCGCAGTAGATGGAATGGGATTTTCTCTTCCTAAATGGCCAAGGGGGCCGTTTACGGTGTCACTACTATGGGATCACATGATGTTTGAGGGTGTAAAGGTCTCGAGGCAGCTGCTCCTTTTCGGATGGGATTTTCGAGGCATCCAAGAGCAGGGCCCCATGCTGTCTGCCCTGAAAGGTGGAGCAAATACTTCTAGGAAGAAAAAAAGGCTGAAATCCTCTGAAGCTGTGTGTCTATTTGAAATAGGTTCTGGAGTCCCTCTGCTGCCTTCATGTTATAAACACCCACAGTGCTCAAATTCTTCCTTTGTCAAGGAGTCATAACAGGTGTCTCAGGAAGGATTTTTTTTTCCCCGGTTAGCATATTTTCCACTTGCATGGAAAGTTTTTTTCTTTATTAGGAACATTCTGCCCTGGGTAGACCCCTCGCCTTGAGACATGATATGCAGACTTTCTTTGAAGCAGTAAAGGTTACTTTCACACTCGCTCAAAAATCGGCCATGCCTGGTTAAACCAGGTTGTGCTGAAGTATTGAACACCTCTGGCTGACACATGTTGGTAAGCCAGGATGCACTTTGCATACATATTACTCCAGTCTTGGGGTGAATTTATGCAATAGATGTGACATATTACGGGGGTTCAACTTTCAACTTTGAAACATCCAAGTTTGCTCAAGCAAAGTTAGCAACCTTTGACCTCTCCTGGAACATTTTTCAATCCCCAACAAGGAATGCAGCGACGCTGTGACGCAGAGCCCTCTCATAACTGGAACCATCCCCTCTGAATACACTCAGGCATTCTCTCAGGGACCCCGTCTTACAGTCAATTTAAGGTGGAATTACACGTAACACCAGTGGGAATGGTATGATGCACCTTGAACTATTTACCATGTCATTGGATTTCTTTCCCTGATGTAAATACGCTTACAAATGGGCAGTCTTCAATTTACGTTTGAAAGAAAGAGCCAAGGCCTTCTTAATGCGGCGTATCAACTTGACTGCAGCTAGGTCAATTTCCTTAGCAGGGTGGACACGTTTATATAGCCACTCCCCTGGGAGGCTGTTTGTATGAACGATGTGGAGAATACACATTATTCATGTTCTCAGCTCCCCAGATAAAGACTCTATCTGGCAGCGTAGCCCAGCTTTGCATCATGTTACGCCTAAGCATTAAAGCTATTGATGTTTGAAATGGCAGTATGATGGGAAAAATGCAAAAATGACAGAACTGCTTTCAGTAGTAAACTACTCTGCACCCAAGGGTGTTTTCCTGAGGTTTATGTTTGAAAAACGCAGCAGTTGTTTACTCCCCGTTCCCTAATGTCATGTCTGTTTTCTTTACTCATTGTGTTGAGTTTTTTACAGCCGATTCTACACTTTGCTGTATGGTTTATACATCAAACATTCAATCAGCTGCAGCCTCTCACTAAGCAACTCATCTGGCTGTGGGGTTTTCTACACAAGTATGTTTGAAACTTGATTTTGTTATTGCTTTAAAACATCCCCTATAGGATACAACATACCTATCTTTGAGAAAATGAAGGTCACTAGTTTCTTTCATGCAGTTTATGTTCCTTAGAAATCCTTTTCTTTGCTCACATTGCCTCAGAACTCTTTGGGTAACCGGACAACGTTCCTATTTTGCTTTTATCGAGCCGACTTTTTGACCCCAACTGCCTCTTTACAGCTCTAACTGGTCAAGTATCCCATATAAAAGCACAAATAATCCGGCGTTCACTTGCTCTTTTTCCTTCTTTTCTTCTCTTTGTGAACAGTTCATATAAACAGCATGCAGCCAGAAAAGCAGAGCTGAAGGATGGATCAGGAATGTATGCCACTTAAAACTTCATTTATCACAGAGTGCAGCCAACATCTTTCCAGCAAACACTAAAATACACACACAAAAAACACTCGATGAGTTCACTCAGAAAATTTCAACATGGCGTTAAGTTCCTCAACAAGATTAGAAATAATTGTTTGGAAAAATAAATTGAAGGAGGATGAGCTCTAACTCTTTAAGATGACAATTTTCCCTGATTAGCATGCAGGACATTGGTTGACTGGCATGTAAAGACGTACGTTTGAGTCTCCAGCCATCCATCTTTCTCCACTTTTTGGGGTCCAGGTTGCGGGGTCAGCAATGTCATCAGTGAAGACTAGTGACCTCTATCCTTGGTCACTTCCACCAGCTCCTCTGGGGGGATACTGAGGCGTTCCCAGGCCAGACAAGAGATATAATCTACTCTACTCTAATCTACTAATATCTCTACTCCGAGCCCCTCCTGGATGTCTTGGCCCTGAGTCCTATCTCTAAGGCAGAGCCTAGACACCCTACAGAGAAAGATCATTTCAGCGGCTTGTATCCGCGATCCTGTCCTTTCAGTCACTACCCACAGCTTGTGGCCACAGGTGAGGGTTGGAACATAGATTGACCTGTAAATTGAGAGCTTTGCTTTCTGGCTCAACTCTCTTTACCACAACGGACTAGTAGCGTCCGTATCACTACTGATGTTGTCCCTCACTCATAAACAAGACCCTGAGATACTTAAACTCCTCCGCTTTGGGCAAAGAACCTTTCCCGACCTGGAGTGGACAGTCAACCCTTTTCTGGCCGAGAACCAGGGCCTCAGAATTAGAGGTGCTGATCTTCATCCAGGCTGTTACACACTTGGCTGCAAACCGGCACAGTGCAAGCTGGGGGTCAGTGTTCGATAAGGCCAATTGGACCACATCGTCTGCAAAGAGCAGAGATGGGATCCTGAGACCCCCAAACTTGACTCCCTCTTCTGCTTATCCACGCTTAGAAAATCAATAAAAGGATTGGTGATGATTGGTGATGGTTTAGGTGTGGGTTTGGAAAAAGGATTACGATGAGTAAAAAAAAAGGCTTAAATTTGCTACACATCATACTTCAAAGACTATTGAAATAGTTTGTAATACACATATCATGCCAAGCATCTCAGTGTTTAGAAAAGAGCTGTATAAGTCCTACCAATTATTATTAGTTGCAGAATTAATAATTTGTCTGTTTCAATAGCTAACATAAAGTCAGTTAGTGAAAAAGTGAGCTAAATGCTAGATGAACAGTGGCAGTTTCAAGCTAAAAGTTATAAATGAATTTTAGCTTTAGAAAGCTAAAGTAAGGATGAATGGCTGAATTAGCAGAAAGTCAGAGAAACATTGGTTAAATAGCCAAAATGCTAGATTTAGTTTCAAATGATAGCTTAATTAGCCAATATACTGGAAGAGCTGTTGAAATAATTTGCTCATAGTTATAAATAGATTAATTGAATAGTTAGCTAATTATTTCACTTCATTTTTGTGAATTTATCAAAAAGTGATACATGAACAGATGAATGATTGACACAGTCTATGAAGATAAATAGATAAATGGTTATCTAAAATAATGAATTGATTGCAGATAGAGCTAAAAGTATGAGATCAGCTAGCTTAACAATCAAATTTAATGTTATGCCTTAAGTGTTAACGGATAACGTATATTGCTAATGTTAGCATCTTAAGCAGACAGTAAAGCATATTGATACTCATACTTTTAAGGGTTAATATGCACAAAATTATGTGTATTGCGCAAGTTAGCAAGTTGCTAATGAACATTAGTTATTTATGTATGCATCATTCTTTCATTTTAGTTTGGCCTGTAGCATGCTGAAATGCTAACATATGCTACATTTATGAAGTTGGAATGTTAACTTTACAGGTCATAAAAGTGAACCATAAAGAGTTTTGTTATTTTTTCATATTTATCTTATAATGCTAACATTAGCATTTTATTCTACTTGGTTATCCAGGATGAAATTATGACTCAGGGCCTTGAAAATTATGAGCTCATGAAATGTGGAATGTTTTTGTTTTTTTTTTCTTTTCAAATTGATATTGCTGGATAACAGCACCATTTAACTGTTCCCATCCAAGCTCTTCTAATGGAATTTGTTTGAAAATGATTTGTAGTGCTAATGATTTTGTCTCCGTCCTCCCACACATTTTGTAATGTGTCAAATTTTAAGAAACCTGTTGCCTGCCTGTTTAATTGGTGCTTGTATCTAGTGTTTAGCCTGCATTAGCAAGTCTGGTCTAATTGAAATGTATTTTTATGTGGTGTGTTTTTCTCTTTCTGTATTTCAGGTTTGAAGAAATTGTCAAGAGGAACAAAGTTGAGTACCATGCTGGCGGTTCAACCCAGAACTCAGTGAAAATTGCTCAGGTTAGTCCTCCCTGGCCTTGTGCTGTGTGCCTGGATGTGTTTTGAATATACAGCGGTATGCCTGTAACCTTAGATTTGTCAGCCTGGCAGCTCTGGGAATACAGAGCATAGCTGCACAGCATGTTGACACATTACACTTTTAGGTGTTGTGAATTCATCAGACCTGCCATGGAAATAGAAAGGCGGGGAGCTTCATAATATTTGCAGTGTTATCTAGTTGGCCTAATTTCCTGAGACATATCAAACATCAATTAGAGAGAATTACAAGTAGATGCAATTAACATGTCACAACAAATTATATCAAACAAATGCTGATCTTCTCCCTGGCTGTCAGACAGATTTCAGCATCTAAAAGAAATTGGTGATTGTCCAAATCTAAAACGGCAATCTGAACTTGAGAAGATTATTCACTGCATCTTTTTTTTCTCTCGTTTTTTTTAAGCGACTGCAGTAAGTCTGTGAATTTGACATGCAGTGATTAGCTGCTGATAAGGCTTTGGTCTGCTCACAATAAACAAAGAAAAAGCATCCAGCTGAAAAATAATTCTCTTCCAAGGAGAAATGAGTGCAGAAGCTAATTGAGAGGCTGATGTTTGTGAAAGCGTCGACTCTTTCTTGTATGTGGGTTTTTGTTTGTTCGTGTCAGTGCAGTGTGAGGAAGACGTATTTGTGCACATGTGTCTGTGTGTGTTTTAATGCTTGTTTGTGTGTATTTAGCACAAGAAAGATACAGAGAGATGGAAAAGAAAGCAGGCAGGCCCTGGGGCTGCTAGCTTCTCTGTGCTTTTAAGACAGTAAGGATCCTTTAAAAAGAGATGAGGGGCTGTGCACCTCCACACAAACACTCTTTAATTATAAAGATCAGAAGTGTTTGCAGAAGCCTCAGTCACTTACAGACATTAACTGCCAACTTGATTTTTATTATTCCAGCGTCAGCTCCCCTTCTTTTTGGTCTTGTGTGCTTTATCCTGTTGGATTTAAAGATATTGTTGGCCCACTTTCCCACTTTGCTAATTAAAAACTTGAAAACTGTAATTAGCAATTCTTCTTTTTGTATTTCTGTGTGGTAAAGGACTCACTTTTATTTGGTTTGCCTCATTTTAGACATACTTACTGTGGATGTATTACCATAATATGCCCTATCAGGTTTTTAATGCACTTTTTAAAACCCCAAGTTCTAAATTGATAACGGACCATATCTTAACATACATTAAAAAATGATGTGAAACGTACAACAAAACAAGGTACTAGATAAATTTGTTCAATATAATATGATACCACACCATACAACACTACATGGTATTGGCCAATCTGATCTGATCTCTATATGAGATGATATACTATAGGATACATTTGAATACGATATTTTACCATACAATACAATGTGATGGGATAAGGTAAATTATAATAACATAAGAAAATACGAGAGAGTATGGTGAGATAAGATATGATACCATCAGTTGTCTCTAGTAGGGCCACTCAACAAACCTTTACAAGCTCATAAATTACAGTTTGTTTCTTTGTTTTTATTTTTGTTTTTTTCATAATCATTATGCATTTTTAAATTATTTGTTTCATGGTCAATGTGTGCAATAGAATTAAACAAATAAGATACAGTACAATATATTTGGATATAATACAGTATAACTGGATATGATATGATATGATATGATATGATATATGAGATGAGATTATATGAGATGAGATTATATGAGATGATATGGTATTATAGGAGATTGTATGATATGATATGATGTGATATGATGTAAGATGAGATGATATGAGATAAAATGAGATAATATGAGATGAGATGATACGAAATGAAATGATATGATATGATATGAAATGATATGATATGATATGATATGATATGATATGATATGATATAAGATTGTATGATATGATATGATGTGATGCGATTTGATAAATGTAATATGATATAACCAATGGTAGATGATACAGTGCAGTACAGTGAAGTATGATATGATAGATATATGGTACATTTTAATTAGATATGATACGGTATATGATACAATATGATCTTTATTATCATATGATACAACCATAGATGGTATAAACATGGACGTAGTGTCCCTGACATCACCTGTCTGTTTCTGAAACGGAAAATGAAGCATATTGGCAATAGCAGCCATATTGGTAGTGGCAAGGGTTTTGCGTACAGCCATAGGGCGCCTGTCGGTTACATGACCCTGAGCTGTGCCTCTGATTGGGCGAGCTTGGGATCTTAATGTCCACTGAACGGCCGAATTAGAAAAAAAATTCACCTCCTGTACAGTGCTGTAAATATGTTAATTTCTGCCTTGCAAACGTCTCTTTTTGGCTTGGTGTGTATGTGACTTGCGGTACTTCCGGAGCCAGCCTCAAGTGGACACCGGAAAAACAGCAGATTTTAGCGCTTCACCATTGTCTCATATTCTTAGACCAGAGGTTGCCGCTTGGATATGATATGTTAGGATATAATGTAATATGATACAACTTGATATGATATGCAGGATAATAATTATATGACAGGATACATAATAGCTTAAGCAAAAACAATTTGATATGATTGGATATGACTTGTTTTTATTTATGCTATGATACAATATGTTAGTTATAATACAGTATGATGAGATATGATAGGATATTATATTATATGCAATGAGATAACATTATACACTACCACACCCTACACTACTATATGATATTATACAACATGATATGATTTGTTTTATATAATGCAGTATAATTGGACATGATGCGAAATGTTGAGGTATTATAAGCTTTGATATTATGCAGTACTTCGTCATACACTACCATAAGATATTATACCATATGATAGGACATGACGTGATATGATAAGGTGTGAAAGTGATATAATGCAATATTAATTAGATACAATACAATCCTGTAGTACACCACAAGATACAATTCTATCTGCCCCAATACACCTTACCATTTGGAGTTATACAATATAACAATTTAATATACAACAAGATACATTATCATTAAATGTATGATGAAGTATGATGTAATTAAGTACAATACACCATGGTGGAATATGATATGATACACCTGTAATGAGTCTCCCCCTGCTGGCCGTGGAAAGAATGCAGTTTAATGGCTTTCTTACTAAAACCAGGGGGGATGAATCATAGAATTATAAGCTCCACAGTTCACACAAAGACCTTGACAAGGCTTTTGAAGTTTTCTATAAGACGCCGGTGAAGGCAGCACCGACAGCTGTGCATCATCTCCTTTGAAAAAAAAAAAGAGATGTTAAAGGAGATGTTTGCTGCTAGCCGTCGGCGCCTCTGTTCTCTGTGAGAAACATTCAGTCAGCTAAATAATTCTGTCTCATAATGGCATGGCAGGCCCCAGTCAAATGTTATTCTACTCTGTTTATTTGGATATTTACCCTCTTCCAAGGTAAGATGTAGAGCCGATTCTGAAGCGCTCAAGATAACAAGAGTGTTTTCGTCCCACACCCAGAAGTCTCAGAAACAGTTTCTGTCAATATATACCTTGAAGCGCTGACTTTTTCCACATTTCACTTTCAGGTGATGGTGTTCTTTTATGAAAAATGTATAATGCATAAGCGGCTCCCAGATTATCACATTGTAGCACTTGCAATATGTGAAACTTCAAACCCTGCTGTATTGTGGAAACTGAACCTTCAAACACGAATGATATGCACTGCAGCACTGAATCCACATCAAAGGGTCCAGTGACTAAATGAGATGCTCGATCCAGGGCAGGTTTGCTCAGGAGGAGAGGGAGAGGGAGAGGGGTGTTCAGAGGCTTTGCTCAGGAATCGCTGTGCACGCTGGGAAGACCCAGGGTGTGGGAGGATCAATGCCTTTCGCCAGTAGAACCCGTACTTTCCTGCAGACCAGACCGCTTCATCGGAGGCTGTAATAGGTTAAATACTGCTGCTTCATCCCAGTTACGATTTCTGCACTATCAAGGAAGACCTAAACCTCAGCTTTACAGAGATGCAGAATCAATGGTAATTGGATTTAGTCAAATGAGAATTGACTCCACAGAAGCTTAGATGGATAAGTATTGTTTCCCTTTAACCACTGTCTCTGCCTCAGTCTTTGATTGAAGCCAGCCATAGCAGTGTTTGCTAGTCCTCCATTAGTTAACACTGTCTGTGGCTCCTGTCACCACCTCTCCAAATTCAGCCTTCATTGTAACAAACTGAGTCACAAACTCGATGTTTTAACACATTTTTACTTCCTTAGCCGTGCACCAGCGCTCCTCAATAAGCCTTACATCTTGTCTGGATCAAGTTGCTAAATTTCAAGCATGTACGTGGAGCTGTCTGGCTCTGATTCCTAAAGAAGAAGAAGAAGAAGAGGAAGAAAAAAAACTCCACTGATAGAAGTGAGTTGGAGGTTGTTGCCTTTGCCCAGGCTCTAACAAACATCATGCCCTGAAGGGCCATCCGACATAAAGGCTCACCTACTGGATGTAGCAGGTCTGTAAGGTAACAAAAAGCAGCCTCAGCGTTGCTTGCTCACATACAGCCTCGCACATCAAAGGGCTCCCTGCTCAGATAGGGCACGGCGGGAAACAACAACCATATTTTTTTCAGTCATTTATAAAGTTGAAAGGAGGGAGAGGAAAGAAAAAAAAATCGTGGCCTTTCTGAGCATGTGATCAAGAATTTTAGTCCCGGCTAGTGAGCGTGCATGGTGTTTATCACAGGTGACAGAATCAGTAGGGGAGAGCCAGTTGACTGGAGGGCTGTATCAAGAAGCACAGTCAATTCATTTAGACAGAACATCAAAGTCCTCCAACAGCTCCTTAGGGCCCCGAGATTGAAGTCTGAGCAGAGACAGGCTCATAGGGAGTTATTGCTGCTTCCAGGGAAGTAGATCCAACTCCGAGTGCTTCGTGTAAACCGTGCATTCTCATTATGATCCTCACAAATCAACACCATTGACATGTTTTATTTCTTTGCTCTATAAGGAGGCGTTGTACCCGCTCGCCAAAGGGGGGACAAATTGCATCGGTTAAGTGCTCGAGCTGCGAACGCGTCAGAAAAACGCTCTGATGGAGCTCGTTCTGCGTTTTCTGTATTTAGATTTCATGCGACGTTAGCAGTCCGTGTCATCAATTCAGCGTAATTATTGTTTAGAAAGTAAAGGCTTATGAAAAATCTGCCGGCTCTGTTATGGTTATGATGCCTGTTTAACATTTCCTCAGACGTGGTCATCTGTGCACGGGGTGAATGGGGCCCAGGCTTGCATGAGCTCTTAATTGGAAACGCATGTGCGCCACACTGTTGAGAGTTGTATTTAAAAAGCAGAAAAAGTCCCACAGCACTACTTGACTCTGAAAGAAAAAGAAAAAAGATCCTCACCAGCTCATATTTTGTGAAGGAGGGGGTACTTAAAGTGGGTTTGATGTCTCATTGAAGGCACTGACTTATTTCTCGGGGTTTGAAAATATTCCATGACCTAATGTTTGGCTTTTACAGCTCGTTTTGTTAAATAAATAAAGAACAGCAACTCTCCTCCATTTGAATGGGCTAAATGAAGAAATGCCTACGTCTGGTTCCACTTAGAGAAAAAGAGGACAGTTAAGGAGAAAGAGTGGAGCTTTTGTGCTGAAACTATGCGCCTGAACTTAAAGGAGGATGTGCAATTTTACTGTTGCGCTCTGTTTTCACTTACATGCTTTTCACACTTAATGAGTAGTGTTAAGACAAATATTCTTTGTCTGTGTAGAGGCTCTGAGGGCTTTTCAGACTTTCATTGGTGGTTCATTCTGTCGCTGTGGAGGAGCTTTGGCTTTTTTGTTTGTTTCTGATCACATCAAGTTGCAAAATGTCGGCGCAGCTGTGCCGAAATGAGCACGCTAATGACCGATTAAAACCCTAACCCTGGTGGGCCTTTGACTTCCACGCTGCAGAAATCAACCCTCCCAAGTATGTCCCTGTTGTTAAAGCGAAAGCCTCTTGTTTGTTTTAAGACAGGTTAATTGCAGAACCACTGTTAGCACCCGCCCTGAGCCGTTTTATGGCATTGGGGTCTTGCCGTTTCCTTCCCATTACCAAGCAGTGGAGGGTCACAGTCTGTTAAGCTTCTTGTGAGGGATCCATGCGACCAAATGGATTTTTCTCCCTCTCCCCCTCTTTCCTCTCCCATCCAGACATTCCAGGTGTGCAAATGCGCACTTGAGGGGGTGCTTGCCATTGTTTTTCCTCGTCACATGCAGAGGAAGCAAAGAACGCCTCATTCGCTTTGATGAGCGATGTGTTCATGCGTGGGCTTCAATGTCACCCGCCATGAGGCAGCTGTGAAGTCGAGGCTCACGTCTGTGGTGCCATTTACTCAATGATGAAGTGGGGAGATCTCTGTTGGTGCCACAGCCACCTCCCCTCTACACCCACACGTACGTACACACACTGTCTGAGCATGTGTTCCTCCCACCTCCACTGTATTGTGACTGTATGTCACAGCTAATACCAGCGTGCATTAAATCTCCGGCTCTGTGATCACAGTGATAAAGGTTGACTGAGCGATTATGCAAGGCTTTGTCATCAGAGGGATGTTAACAGCTGATGGCCCCGCCGCGTGGCGCCTTCTTTCTTCTGTTTCCTCGAATTTGACTTTCACACGACAAATAATTTGTTTGATTTAATTTTCCCCTCAGATGCACAGGGTTTGCGTCGCCCCGGCGAAGAAATGGCACAGATTGCTGTATAGGTGACACATTACCGTCCCAGTTGAAGTTAATTTGCCGTCAAATTTGCGACTTAATTTCGGCTGCCAAAGGGAAGACGTGGGGAGTAGATTGTAACTCATAAGTATGCATTGGAAAGAGTGTTGATTAACATTGAGGGCTCGAGAGACAGACGCACTCAATGTGTATCATCTGGCCTCAGAGGCTGGCAGCAGAATTGAATGTGATATCTTGCATAACGTGTCCTTGCTTTAAGTCCTTGGTTCCAGGCTCAGGAAGAAAGGCACAACTATGGGCTTGCTTGCTTTTTGCCTGGCTGTTGTACAGTTGCCCGGGCTCCAGGCGAGCTCTGAGTGAAATCTGAAAGGACCTGTGAAACAGACAGTAGTCTTCGTATCTGGCAGCGTTTTCATGTCAAATTACAGATGATATTCTGCACAGTTCTCCTGCCATGTTCTGCAGTTGAAAGCAGGCTTTTGTATGTTTTGGTGCACAGACAATGAAAAATATACCTTCTGGTCTGAGTGCCTCTCTGACTGTAAATAATGCTTCATTAAAATGAACTTTTAGCTGGAATCATGTGTCGCACAGGTCAAGTAACATCTGAATAAAAGGATGATTGTGCCTTTTACACAACTGCTCCACATTTCCCTGTGATTATAACTGAACGATGCCCCTCTCTCATATTTCCCCGCAGAATGTCTGTGGCAGAAGCATTTATTTGGCACATTCTCAGCATGCTCCCACTCTTGCGGTTGAAGTGTTGCATAGCAACTGAGAAAAACAGCTTTAAATATTTTGGTTAAAAAGGTTTTAAGAAAATAAAGAACAGCCTGCAATTACTGTTCATTTCTCCTGAGTTCATAAGTTTAAGGAGCTGTCGTATTGTGCCAAGTAATAAATGAAATACCAAATTAGGCTTTGTGTTTGCTTGGAAAAACTGAGAAACTGGATGTGTAGAATATAACATCCCCTTGAGCCAATCCAGTAATTCATCTACAGCTATTTTGTTTATCCAGTAAACGCTAGCAGCTGTCTGCACCTTCACTAATTCAAACTGTTTTGAAACAAAGCTCACGGTAGTTTTCAGAGTGCGCCCGGGCTCAGTTTTTCGAGCCAGCCGAGTATATCTGTGACAGGATGGAAAATGTGTAGGTGAGTGCAAATTTGAAGTGATGTGCCTGAGGAAAAGGGATGGGGATGGAGCGACGGGGATGGGGGCGCATGTGGAGAGGGAGAAGGCTGGATGACGCACAGCAGGTGACAGACAGACACTAATAGTAATGGCTCTTATCAGTGCTTCGCTCGCTCCCTCTTTTCACATGGGCTCTGACATCCTCCTCCTACTCCACCCCCTCCATCTAGCAGGGGGTGCTGGGAGCTCGCTGGGTTGTGCAGCCCGCTCAGACGGAAAGAGCCTGCCAAACACCGGTCCCCTCACATATAAATTGCATCATTAACATCGCCTAGATTATTCCAAGCTCTCCCACCGGGTTTATGGCAGCACAGGCTCAACTTAACTATTTTGACTCAGTGAAGACATTCAGGTTTCCTGAGTGAGCCGCGCTCAGATCTGTGCTGAAACACTCCAGCTCTATTCTCTCTTAAGGTTTTAAACAAATCCAGAGGAAATCTGTCTGTTTCTGCTTTCATTCACAGAGGATTATCATTATAATGACTAATGTGCTTTGCTGTATTTTCCATCCAAAGTCGTCAAAACTTGGGTTGAGTGTTTTCATGCAAACCTGAGGTGCACAGGTTGTGTTACAGATTAGCAACAATATACTAAAACTTTTCTTTAACAAAATAACACAACATGACAGATCTATTCAACATGTAAAGAATACGAGTTAAAGTCCTATTCAACTTGTTGTGTTGTGTTTTGCTTCTACATGTAAGTAAATTGAGATTCTTGATATTTAAAATACAAATATTTAGAATCTAATTTTAAAGATCCTGTGAAAAGGTTTTAGCTGGTTATGAAAGAGACTGAAATCAAAACTGGTGCCAATTTATGACCTTAAAAAACAAACAAGATCATCAAGGAAAAGATTGATGAGTTCTGTGTAGCTATAAATGATGCCGGAAACTGTTGCAGGGGGATAGCTACAGCCTTTGTTTCAATATTTAATGCATGAAGCATTTGACTTTTAAAAGAAAGCAGAAAAAATAACGAATAATTCATTTAAATACAAAGGAAAAGATCAGCCGTTTGACCACAAGAGGCACCAGAATCAACACATATTTACTGTGCTTCACTGGAGCTTTGAATTAAGTCAGTATACCCAAGCTATGCTACATTTTGAGTCCATACTAATTTATTGTTTTGAACTACTAAAAGTTACATTTTAATTAAGTTACCACCCAAAAATTCTTTAAAATGAGGTTATCATTGCTAATAAAGGTTATTTCAAAATGCTACTTCTTAGCTTCCCGATTGGGTTGAGCTATGCTGCATTTGCAACATCTCCAAGTCTCGATGACAACACCACGCCGGGTGATGAAGTTCAATAGTGAGAAGAAGGACCTGTGTTTTTCTCTGCTGAAACATGAGCTAAAGGCTAAAAAGGCTAATCTGTTTGTGCTAATGTTGATTCCAACCCACAGTCAGCAGTTATTCTGCAGTGGTCTGTTCAAACTTGAGAGTCTATCAATAAAATGAAGAGTGAGGTTACGTTAGCTCTGATTGGTAGATGGTAGGACATAACTAGGATTTACTAAAGTTACACATTACGGACATGTCTCACAGCACCAGGCTTTCAGTCGCGCCAAATATGGGCAGCTACGTTAGCTTACTTTAGCCTACGGACACATCGTAGCACCGGGCTGCTAGTAGTGCTACATAAAGTTGGCTACTGACATACAATACTTACTTACTTACGTTTGCTTGTTGTCACATTTCAAACAACAGTGCTGCATAACTGTTCTGATAAATACTTTACCTTGTCACTTTGTAAGCAGTAAAAAATTGTCTTCAAGAAAATTCGAAAATTTTTCCAAAACAAACACATGCCTGGTTAAAAGTAACATCTTTACAACCGTGTGCGTGAGACTCAAGGCCAGAAGATGGCAAGGCAGTCACATTAAAGCAGATCTTCCTCAAAGCATCTTTAAGCATAGTGTTGTTTTTGAGTTTGTTTACAGCTAATGCTGGCTAGGCTGGCACCACCAACCTGCACTAGTTATCCAAAGTTAAGGTGGAGTGTTTACATGCTCCATCTCCATTTTCCAGATTAAATTACCAAACTGTACTGTGCCATGCAATGTTATTCTTCATCTGTGCTTGTTTACATATGGGTAGTAGATCATTATAGCAGTAGCCATGTATTGACACTACAGCCCTAGCTTGTGGTGAGTGGCTGTGCTACAGCTAGACACAACATATGACCAATAAATCAAGACTATAAGTATGAGTAAGTTCATGATTTTTTTAACTGGCTTATAATTTTGGCCTCAAATAAAAGTGATGGTGGAGTTTGCATGTTCTCCCCGTGCATGCGTGGGTTCTCTCCGGGTACTCCGGCTTCCTCCCACAGTCCAAAAACATGCTTACCAGGTTAATTGGTCACACCAAATTGTCCCTAGGTGTGCGTGTGTGCGTGCATGGTTGTCTGTCTATGTGTCAGCCCTGCGATTGACTGGCGGCCAGTCCAGGGTGTACCCTGCCTCTCGCCCAATGTTTGCTGGGATAGGCTCCAGCCACCCGCGACCCTACACAGGATAAGCGGTATAGAAAATGAATGAATGAATGAATAAAAGTGATGGTGTCGCATTGTTCAGACGATTGGAGTTGTTCTCCACTCATTTTCGTTTCATGTCCAGGAACTAACCATCTTAATGACTCTGTATAAGAGAGAAGCTGCACCATGGCGCTGTAGTTCTAACGTGAGTCTTCTTAAGTCGTGATGACAATATTAAATTACTCGGCAGCTCCAGCTGCTCTAAACTTAAACACCAAAAACTCTAACACCAAACACTTCTTGACCTTCTTCTGCTAATTGTCCTTTCTTTAAATTATGCAAGACAATCTGTGATCTGTTGCACCTCAGAACGAAGCCTCTTAAACCCAATTGACATCTGCAGTAAAGCTGGATGGAGCCTCCTCTTTAGATCAGTTGGCAATTAACTCTGTAATTACTATCTGAGGTCGGGGTTAAGCTCGGAGTTAAAGGTTGGAGCAGCAAACATTTTTATAGGATCCTCTTACTCTATTATCCTTTTCTCTCTGCTACAAGGTTTTACCTCATGGGGAGAATACATTACATAAAGCCCCTTGGCAATTACTCCTCAATGAATATCCTCACCGTGTATAGTCCATATGATTAATCTGGAATCCCCTCTGCCCCCCCCCTGTCCAACCGCAGGCCTGGCTCTGCTTACCATGCAAGTTTCATTTTCACCTGAACAAATGGCTCCTTTAGACAAAAAGTGCCAACCTTTTACTTTTACTGGCTGCTCCAGAGAAGAAAAAAAAACACAGGGGAACAAGTGAGGGAGAGCACAACCTCCTGCAGTAAAAACAGATATTCAAACACTGGGAGGTGGGGTCAGAGTGGTTGGTGGTGGTGTTGGAGTTTTTTGGAAGGAGGGAGGGGGTCATGCTTAATAGTGTTGAATAAAGGAACATTTATTTTTGTGCTTCAGTCTGTAACAGCCTCAGGAAATAGCTCAGTCTCTTGATCGGGAGCAAATCCTATTAACTTACAGTGCTCTCACTCAGGGTAATGGGCTCCACCTTGAGACTTGGGAGAGCACTTTTCCCTCTGACACATTGATACCAGTGTCTGGAAGGCTAGTCTAACACTCGGGCAGAGACTAATCAAGTCAAACAATCTGCCGGGGCTGGAGCAACACGAAGTGAGGATGTTGATATCCAGAGAGCTCATTCAACAGGCCCCTTCACACGTTCCTAACCCAATACCGAAGGATCAGCGTGCCGGATCAGTTCAAGATCAGGTTATTTGAACCCCTGAGAATTGTAAAGCGATCCCCGAGCAGCTTTTGCTTTCTCAGGAGTGATCGGAGCTGTCGGCTCTGTTATAGACCGCTAGGGCCAGGGCCAAAGGGAACTCCTGGGGTCTCCATTTATTTCTGTCCAGCAAGGAAAGGGAGACTGTTTGCACTCTGTGTGTGTGTTTGTAGGAGAAAGTGAGAAAGGCAAACTCAATTTACAGCATGTGGGTAACCATGATCCCCGCGCCAATTGGTAGAGCAACTCCAATATCTTGAAGTAAAAACACCGGGAAGGTCGAGTTTGTTATTTTCTGTCTGGATTGTGAGGTTTGTAATTAGTTTAAAGCTGCCACATACTGTTATTAGCCTGTTAAATGAACCTCTTGTTCACAAGGCAGACATTTTCCTGTGACATCATCGTAAGGGAAAGGAATTGATTACTATAAAAAGTTTTTACTGATATGTTTCAAACTGGCAACTGCCATCAATTTCATCTACTATTAAACTGTAAAATTTGCTTACCACCGCCCCCTAGCTAACTTTTCTAGTCGCCTTATGTTAGCAATTGGCTACATCATGGAAAAATAGAGGGAAAAATTAAAGCTTCTGTCAAATCCCTAAGTATTTTTAAAAGTTTTTTATCTTTCACCTTCAGTGATGCTACTATTTACTGCCAGTGTTATAACTCACATAGGCCTACATCCTAGCTAAAAGCACAGTTAGCTTTGCCTAGCTAACAGCACAGTTAGCTTTAACTTAAAGCCTCATATCATTTTTATTTATAACATAGCCAAACTGTTCTTTGAGTACTCAGCCATCTCATTGCTAGGCTACCTATGCTAACTTGTTGCTACATTCTAGCCAACATTAAAGTTAACAAAAATGTAAGCATTTCTTAGTGTGATATGAGACAAGTTAGATTTTGTTGTGCTAGTGAATTGGATTTTAGCTTCTACTGTTAGCCACTTCTTAGATACCTTTGGCAAAAAATTAAAGCCCTTTCTTTGTGGGAGTGTGTTGGCTATTGTTGCTGTTTGGGGCTAACAGCCCTTATATTGTACAGTTTTGTAAACACTGATGTTTTTGACAGCTTTTCTTTTTCTAACCAGCTGCATTCATACACATGCAAACTAATGTTGTTGTTTGCGAGGAATTTAGCCCTTTTCTTATATACAACAGTGTTGAAGTACATTGCTAATATTAGCTGGGAATGTCAATATTCCGCCACATCCTTGCTTAAAGTAGCATTATTCAACTGGTTTGTTAGCATTTAGCTTTTTCCCCCTTAATACCACTGTTGCATGTGCTAGCTTTTGGTAGGGATGGGTATCTTTCACATTTGAAACGATACAATACTGATTCCCGGTACCTTGCAATCGGTATTGGTACTCACCGATACTTATTTTTCTGTACTTTTGTGTGTTTATGTGGTGAAATATATCAATTTGTTTACAAATAAAATTTAAATTCTTTTTAATTTAACATATTTATTCTCCAATATATAACTTTTAAATGCTGTGTTCATGTCCAGCGTGGAAAATCACCTACTCTTCTACTCCCCTACAGTCACAAGGATGCATTTAGCACCTAAAGATGCTACCTTTTGATTTTACATGAATCGGTACCCAGTACTTTTGACAGGATTCGGTCAGTATCTATAAAATCAGTACCCATCCCTAGCTTTTGGTCACATTCAAACTAACATTACTGTTAGCTTGATATTAAAGCCATCCTTGTTTTGAAGAACAAAAACAAACTTATTCAAACTCTCTTACTTAGCCTGTTTGTACCATTAGCTGCTAATGTTAGCAGTCGGGCACAACCAACTCATGATGCTAAGCTACGAGTTTGAGTTTTTGTGATCAAAAAGTTTATCATTTGTTTATGTTAGCATTCAGCTAATTCTTTGCTAGCAATTACATTAAATTCCTATTTTAGCAATAAGCACCATCTTAGCTAATGCTGTACAAGAGTAGGAAGTGGCTGAATGCTATGCTTAGCTGTTTGGTGAGAGCTAAACTGTTTTTTTAGCCATTGAATAGAAATTTAGATGGAGTAGTAAAATGATAAAATATTTTTAAATTTCTTTCATGTAAAGGATCTTCGACCTGGAGCATAATAGTATTTTATCTCTGAAGCTAGAGTGAAAGAGGAAAATTGAGGCTCTCCATCAAAGCGTAATTACCCAAATAATAAAAGAGTAGTGGGCTTTTCTGCAGCAACAGATTTCTCCATGTCTAAAAAAGCAGAAAATTGCTTCAAAATCTGTGTTTTTAAGTATCCACTCCCTGAAATACCCACAAGCTCATCCGAACTTGTCCTAAACATAACCCTGTATGATACGTGACACCGCTGATGGATCACTCCAGTCTGGACCTGCTCATAAATCCATGTTCAATGGCATGTTCTTCTCCTTTCACTATTACCCCTTGTGCCTGCTGTCATCCGGCTGTCTTATGTCTGCAGAGTTACAGTGTGCACCTGTCAGACACAATTTATAGCAAGCAATTTGTTGTCTACCCAGGGAGTTGCAGTTTCTTGACAACTTTTTTTTTCTTTCTAGTTTTCACATTAGATGTGGTGTTTTTCTCGCAGAATTTCTCAGCAATCCTAACCTTGATTTGTTTTGTTTGATAAGGATTATAACTGCTCAGCTTTTAGAGGGAAATTGTCACTTAGCTGTTCTCCTCAGTTCCTGATGCGTTGAGGTGTACGCTTTTCTCTGGACAGCAGCATTAGTTGCCTTGTGCGGAGCTGTCACCAGCTTTGTTTGATTCAATAAAAGGAAATGAATGCACAGCAATTAGATGTTTGTTCAGTCTTATTGTTGCACGACTGCGCCGCTGCTGCTTGTGCTCTCAGCTAGGATTATCGCCCCTAAGAGGCGGAAGCATTACAAAATGACAGCCTCTCATGTCGAACAAGTCAAGCTGATTCAGTGAATACTGAAGAGTTTCCCACCACATGTTCTCCTGCATGTTAAGGGAGCAGCGTTAACCTTGTTTTGATTTGCATCTCCTTAGCAATTAAGATAATATGTCGTAATTAGAATTTTAATGTACCGCTGTGAGATTTTTGATAATTATACAGAATTCTCCGCGGTGATTTTCTCTTGCCTGCTTGTCTTCACAGATGAATTCATGCCTGATTAGATCACTGCTCTAATCAGATTTGAGTTACATTATGAGCTATCTTCCCACATGTCTCTGTCAAGCTGAGCTGCTCAGTGTAACTGTGAAACACTAAATGTGACAACACATATGTTCCAAAGGAGTTTACAAATTGAACTCTTAAAGGAAACATGTTTCTGTAAAACGGCGCACAGAAAGCTGAGCTGGAGTTGATTATTTATAAATACTTTAACACTTTATTTATCATCTAAAAATTGACACGTTCTCTGCTCGGAGGCAACCATCATACTGGTATAAAACACAGAGAGAGGTTTTTTACTCTGTAACAGTTTTTTGCCTAGAGGAATGATGCATAAAGAAGAAGTCTAGCAGTGCCACTTTCAATGTTTCTCTCTTATTAAGTCATAATCATGATTTTCAGGAAAACTTTTATATACTATTGAGTACATAGATCTTCTGGATTGCCATTTTTTTTATTGAAGAGACTCCTTAATAGGGGACAGTTCTATAGGAGATGGTACAAGGGAGGCTACACAACTGCATAAAAACAGCACATTGCTGAATGCAGTGGACGTCAACACATAAGAACACGGTATCTGTTGCATGATGTGACTTATATGGAGCATTGAGGTTAATTACAGCTAGCTGAAGCCTCTAACTCATCATTGTGACTTGTATTCTCGAGTTTGTTGGCCTGTGTTGTCTATTTGAAGACAAAATAATCGGCCTGTTCTCATTTATAAAGCTATTCCTAATTTGCTCCCCTCGTATTTATGTGATCATATCCAGATGAAAAATGTTGGAACTTAAAGTCTTTGCTCTGTCTCTCATTCACAAGACCTATTTTTGCTGTCTGTTCCTAAAGTTTGTCTTGCAATGGGAAAAATGAGTTTTCGTTATGCAGCTCCTGCAACGTGAAACCTGTTGCAGGAAACACTGGGCTTGAGAGAGCAGGGCTATTTTTATGTTTTTAAAGTAGACTCAAAATGTTGGAAGATGATGCATCAGGCTGTAAATCCTTTGTTGGCTGATTTTTCTGATGTTTCACTGGGTATGTTGATCTGCTTTTGTTGTTGTTTTGTGTTGTTTGTCTATAACTGTGTACTATGATGCGCAGATATCTTGGCCAGGACGCTCTTGTATAAAACAAAAGGTTTTTGTTTATTTTTGCTTTTCTGAGCATTGCTAATATAAGCTGTGAATGTCAATGTTCAGCCACATCCTTGCTAAAAGTAGCATTATCTAACTGGTTTGTTAGCATTTAGCTTTTCTTCCCCTTAATACGACAGTTGCATGTGTTAGCTTTTGGTCACATCCAAACTAACATTACTGTTAGCTTAATATTTAAGCCATCCTCATTTTAAAGAACAAATCCCAACCAATACGGGCTCTCTTACTTAGCCTGTTTGTGCCATTAGCTGCTAATGTTAGCAGTCAGGCACAGCCAGTCATTATGCTAAGCTAGGAGTTTGAGTTTTTTTTATCAAAAAGTTTATCAGTTGGTTATGTTAGCATTCAGCCAATTCTTTGCCAGCAATTACAATTACAGTAGCTCCCTATTTTACCAATAAGCAACATTTTAGCTAATGCTCTAGAGGGACGCTAGAGAGGAAGTGGCTGAATGCTATGCTTAGCTGTTTGGTGAGAGCTAAACAGTTTTTCACTCTGGTTATGTTGAACTGCTTTTGTTGTTGTTTGTCTATAACTGTGTTCTATGATGTGAAGCTATCTTGGCCAGGACGCTTATGTAAAAGATTTTTAACCCCCAGAGGCTTTCCTGGTTACATTTTAAATAAATAAACTATTTATGGTAAATGCTGTGCTAGCACTAGAAAATACCATAGTATGCTATAACCCTAAAATTGGCCTGGCATTTCCTATCACGTTTGACAATGAGAACAATTCAGCACTTATCCAGCAGGTGGTTTCTTTTTTTATTTACTTGTAGATTGTCACAAAAACATGTCACCATATTTGCATATATTGATTTTTTTTTCTTTTTCTTAACAAATCAAATTATCCATATGTAGTTTAAAGCTCTTATAAGTCACTCTTTGTCTTGATTTTGGTGGACAAATTAATACCTTTTATCTCCTTTTTGACTTTTTACTGTGAGTTTTTCTTCTACTTGCAGTGAGAAAGGTCTGTTTTGTTAGCATGTTGTCAGTGGTCTGGTTTGACACCTTAAACAAACTACTATGTAGAAACTATCCCCAATGTCGCAGAAGCTCGTGTTTTTCTCTGTAGGTCATATAGAAGCATCACCGTTTATTTCTGCCTGTTTCATGACTAGCTAGAAACTCCTCACAGGAGCTTTAAATGTCACACACACAAATGCTGTATAGAGGAATTATCAGTCATCACAAAGCTGCAGAAGCAGCGTTTAGCTCCATTCATTCAGAAGAGTTAGCATTTTTTAAACACTAAATTCAACCTGTTATCATCATCATCATCATCAAAATGTATGGTTGTTCTGTGGTTAGGTGTCAGAAACAATGCTATACAACAGAGACGTCTTTTAAGTTTGGATGGTCACAGAGCAACCGGCCGAGAGTCACCAGTTCACACGGTCGCACTTTACACTGAAACACCAGTGACGGCTGTGACTGTGTAATTAAATATGCCGTCTTTATCCAACCTCCATAGACCAGGGTTGACCACAATTTTTGACCAAAAAATTCAGATTTGACTTTGCTTGTTTACTAAAAAAGTTGGTTTGGGGCCGAAGTTATGACCAAACATGGACTCAATATCGAGAGTAAATAATGCGTGAAGGTATAAATGATGATTACCAGAAATAGATTACTGAATATTATGAAATGATGAACCAGTCTATGAACCCTGAAATACTCAACCATTAATATTCTGATTTGGTGCAGATCTCAGGATGTAGTTTCTGGTTCTTTTATTATTATGAACCAGGTCTCAGACTCAGCTGTCTATGTGCCCCTTTTGGTTTGGGAGGGTTTCTGATTTATTGACTCATGTTTACGTCCTGGTCTGTCACAGTCTGGTAGATGTCCATGGATAATGCAGTCATGAGCAGAGTGTGACAGCTGTATGTTTAAATTCTTCTCTGGGTACACGCTGGATTTCTCTGCTACAAACGTCTGTCCACCTAATATCTGTCCACTTGATGATCTCTTCTATCCACTCACTCACTCCATCCCTCAAAGTGATGAGATTAAGTTGAAAAATGTTTTTTTTGGTGGTTAACTCTCACGTCAGTTGACAAACCATTATACTCTGCAGTGCTTCTGCACCAAGTTGGGCGTCCAACAGCAAATAATCCCTCAATACTCAGACTGTATTAAAGCAGTCCTGATACAGCTGGAGCAGACACCTTTAGACCAGTAACATAAATAAAGCTTCATTGATTCCATGATATAATACATACTGTTTCATGTACTGGACAAATTAGGATGCTGTCAATAAAACAAGCATGACCTCTCAGAGCAGATCAACATTTATGACAGGCCATGGTTAAACGCTCATTTAGCATTTCATCACTCTGACTCCATGATTCCAGATTTAATTGGTGATGTTTTAGTAGGTCAAACATGCATTGTAATATTGATGTGGAGGTTTTCTTGCTCTGATTGCTCCGCACACCCCACAATGCAACCCTCCGATCATTCCACATGATGCATATTTCATCAGTATACATAACCTCAATACATTAACTATGCTTGTTTGTTGTGTGTGTCTGGCTGTGTTTTCTCTGGGCTGTTTCAGAGCTGCTTGTTTTTATTCAGCACAAGACAGCCGCCAATATTCCCCTTGGCCTTTTCACTACAAGAGTACAAACCAGTCAATATTGGCAGGAGAATATTTCCCTGCCCCAAGTTGCCACAGTATCAATACTTGAGGACGATAACAGGGGCCGGGGTAAATGAAGAGAGATGTGCAAAGAAAAACTAAACCTGAGCCCTCTTTGTGGTGCGAAAATTGGCCACCACAAAGGAATTAATGACGGATCCTTGCAGCATAATTGTCTAATTATGCCGGGCAGATGGGGCACTGCTTTAACTAGGACACATTGTGCTACCTCTCCAGACTCTCCACAACAAAAGGCAAAGCAGTGTGACAGCCTCTTCAGCAGTGAGTGGGAGGGAGAGTGAAAGAAAGAAAATGGAGAGATAGTAGAGGAGGTGGGGGTAAAACACAAAAAAAATACACTGTGTCTGTCACAGAGCCATTCCTCCACTCGATATGTTACCACAGAAACAAATGCATGGTGTAAACAGTGCGTGGATCACAGCTCCTGGGAGGTGAATCACTGCAGTGTAATGAGGTTGGTTTACATGCTGCTTCTCAGCTTCCCACCCCAGACTAACTCAATACTTAAACCCTCTAATTAAAGAGAATCGGCCACTCGATAATTGATCACATCGGCTGCCTCTGCATACGCCGTCACTGTAAGGCTTCACACTGCTGTTTATTAGAGCTGTCTGCCTGCCTTTTCTCCTGGGAGGGGAGAGAGGAGGGAGATGTTTAAAGGGGAGGGGGAGGTAGGGATGAAACAAAGGTAAACATGTAAGGAAATTAAATCTGCGTTCTTGGAAGTAGCAGTGGGACGAGCAGGAGAATATCACATTACAGCTTTTCTCTCCAGGGTCTGTGTGGCTCTTCAGCTCAACATGTCACATGAGGGAAATGCTGCCTTTGTTTGGAAGCGTCGCCTCCTGCATTACAAAGTTATTAAAGGGACATTCAGTAATCTTTGACTTTAATTGACCTTGAGACAATACATGGGATTACAATGACACACAAAAGGCTGTTTAACATAAATGATGTATTTGCATTTTCTGGGTAGGTTTAAGGTTGAAGTTAGAGAACGATGTGCTTCACTTTGGTATAATAAGTCAATTAATGATCTTGAGATTGTGATAAAACAGCCTTTAAAACACCCAAATATTTAACAGTGGTTGATCGAAATGTGTTTTTGACAGTTGATGCTGATAGAGAGTAGGATAAATGATGCTGATATAACTTTTTTGTTGTTTTTAGGAGTTGACAAAATCAAAATAACTATGTAAGCCTTGAATAAATTGTTGGCTGTATTCTCCACCTATTTTTGTGCTTCTGTTAACATAAGCTGACTTATCAAATCAATTACCCTTTTTTATACTATGCTAATTCTGTTAGCAAGTTAAAGCCTGCTACCACAGACTATTTGTTTTAAATGTGTAACAGTTTCATTTCTAACTGTATTAATTTGTGTTTTCTATCTCGAAACTTTCTAAAACCTCTAGCTCAGAAAACTGACGTGGAATTGCTAAATGCTGCAGTTGCTTGGGTGTCCACTTGAGGCTGGCATCTAAAGTATCGGAAACCATCTACACACACACACACACATAAAAAAGTTAATTTTCGCAGCTAAAACTTTGTTATGAGCCCAAAAATCTTACAGCGTTACACCAAACTTTGACATCATACTGGAAACAAAGCTGTAGTTGCTGTTGTTTCATACCAGCATACTAGCAGAATGGGTCTTATATGGGGAGTTTCGGTAACAGCTAAGCTAACAACTTGGTTAGCTTTTGTAAGCTTCTAACAACCGTCAGTAATAACTTGCATTTTTTGCAACAGAGCTTTGGAAAAATGTTTCAGAAGCTAAGACCCACACTTTAAAGTATATATATATATATATATATATATATATATATATATATATATATATATATATATATATATATATATATATATATATATATATATATATATATTTGTTGTTGTCATTTTCTTAGGCATTCACTTACCATTTAGTGTAGTAGTCACAGCTCAAGCCTGAGTCTTCAGTGTTTGAGTTTGAACAGAGTCCTTTTCATCACAATTAGACATGCACTGATCCATTGACCGCTGCCAATTTGCTTAATTTTGGGGGATTGGTGATCAGATTAGAGATAGTGATAGGCCCATCCTTACATATGAAACTGATATACCTCTGGGAAGGTGTGACAGCCAGCCATTGTTGCTTTTTGCTCTGAGACCTAAAACTCAAGACATTTTATTGGTTGTTTAAGTTAATACATAAAGATTTTATTGTTTCACAGGTATTGTTCAATGATTTTCAATAAAATAAGGTTGGAACATTGAAGGTTAATGCTGTCAGTTATGAAAAATAAAAATCCCTGTCGGCCCATGTTGGTATGGGCAGGTCAGGCTTTTTAAAGATTGATGATCGGCCAGAAAATTGTGATCGGTGCACCCCTAATCACAAATCCAGTCCAGGTTGAGTCCCCAGTACCTGATCCCAAGCCTTGAAGAAGTCCCTAGAGCCCCCAGCGTCTATTGAACAGTAGTGGTAGTCCCTCAAAGTCCAAACCATAGTCCTCCAAAACCCCCACAGGTAACACTGAGTTTAGGATGAGGAATACTGCTGTTTGACTCATTATTGTCTGTGTAAACCTAGACTGACTATTGGACCATTTTGACAAAAAGAAACCACATTTAGTTGGTTAACATTAGTGTCTGTTAACCTGAAGTCAACAGTGAGACAGTTAGAGAAAGATACTGAATCGCATAGGCTGTAAGTATAATTCATACAGGAAATGCTTAGTTGTGTCACACATGAGAGTAGTCTTCATTTGCAGAACACACCTGCCGTCAGAATTTACTCATGGACAAGGATCTGTGTAAGGATGGACATTCGTGAAGTTAACAACACTTAACATCTTAGGCTAACGTCATTATTTAGCTCCTTACTAGCAGTAGCCTGAAAACTGTTCTGTCATTAGGACCTTGTACCAGAAGTCTGAGTCATAACTGTACCAGTCTGGGTCGAGTCCTAAGGTCCTACATACCCAGACTCAAGTCCTAATGCTGCATTCCATTTGTACTCGGAACTGGGAAGTCGGAAGTGGGAATGATGTCATCTCTGAGTTCAGTGTTCTAGTTGCCAAGTCAGAAAAACATATGTATACTTACATATACAGCTGATTATTGCGACAAGCCCTTGTTAGAAATTCTAAAATAAACAGAAGAATAGGAGCTTAATTTATGTTTAACCTTGAAGTTGGAATTTCCAACACTGTTGCTAGTTTATTGGTGAAGTCATGAACAAAGATGATATATTTTTCACATCTGTCTCTATGTGCATCCATTAGGGAACAGTGTAAAACTTCCTGTCTCCCTCTCTGCCACTTGTGTCTCATTAGATGTTTATTTTTTACCTGCGTTAGCTTTACCACTGAGGTCCATCATTGCGTTGACAGGAAGTGACAGAGCCGACTATTGAGCATCTTCAGGACCTCTGACTTATAGATTTCCTGTGTCTCCCAGCGGTGTGGGGTAATTGCTGAGTTTCAAAAATTGATTTATGGAAAGTAAATGTATCATCAAAGCTGAGGCTGGGGCTGGGAGGGTGAATGGATTGATGGCGAGGACGCAGAAGAAGAAAAAAAAAAAAAACCTGGCTTCAGGAGGAGGATAGAATCAGAAGTGTACTGTATTTTTGGGACCCACTTACCCCAGAGTGCACCTGCAGAGCAGACAGACCTGTGCAGGTGTAGTGGAGTGTAAGAAGATGTATGACTCCAAACAGTCTGGGTTTTTGTTTCTTTTGTTTGAGTTTCTTTCAAACAGCGCAGTGCCCCCTGGTTATAGCGCCATAATATCAAGCAGCTAAACAGCTCTGAAATCAGTCATGTGTCGTTCTCCTTGACAGAAAAACACCATTTCAAAGTGACTGTTCAATATTTGTTCACGCTTTGGAGCATACCATTATTACCCTTTCAAAAACGCTCCTAGATATTGTAAGAAATGTAAGAGCATGTTGCTGTAATTAAAGCTAATTCTCCAAACGACTCCTCAAGTTGAGTCCCCGTTATTAGATTTGTTCTGTAAGTTACATCTCATTTGTATTAATGAGCTTCAAAGAGACCTGACCTTGGCCCCAGACAAATAATTATAGTTTTCCTTGGCATGATGTTACTGCACAGAATGATGGGATCAGTCCGTCATGTCTACATTGGCAGCGGCCCATTTGGCACCTCACCAAAGAGAAACATATTATTACAAAGTGGGTGTAACTTCCTTATGCCAATCACAAAGTGCTGCTTTGGCATTTCTACGTTCCTGTGGCTGGCAGCTGCTAGCGATTTCTCTGACAACCTTTTAGAGAACCCGGCTGGGGCTTTCCCGTCATTAACAATTATAAAAGAAAAATCTCATTGCATGCACACACACATGCGATGGCTTTATACTCCAGGTCCAGAAAATGAAAAGCCCTGCACACATCGGTACGAGGTGCAAGATCTCATTTGTGTTGGTGCTGGCACTTTGAATTCTGGGAGAATACTTCATCATAATCAGGAACAACAGGACAGCTGAAACTAAAACCTTAAAATAGACTTTAAGATGAGATGTTAACAATTAAAAACAAGAAATCACAGGCTCTGCTCAGGATGTAGCATCCTCTCAACCCAGCAGTAGCATTAATATTAAACATGGTTAAAGTAATACATGTTTATGAAAACAAACAAACAAACTACTATTTATTTGCATTTTAATTTACATATAATAGAATTTTTACACAACAACCAGATTTCTCAGTTTTGAATTATTGAGAGCTTAAGTCTTCTGATGTGCACTCCTCCTGTCCTCCATGTTCTTTTTTCATATTTCCTTTCAATTTTTTGAAAAGATCAAAATTGATTTTGCCAACAAGTTTTGCCAAGGTCTGTTCAGTGTCTAAGATCAAGACTGCTGTCCAAAAATTGTGTAAAATCTAAAAAAGCCACACTGCAGCACACTCAGGCAGTTTCCCTCAGAACAACTCGCTGATTTAATTCAAGGCAGTCGATGCTGATAATCAGAGAGAGGAACAGTGTCGCTGTTTTTGTTTTGTGTTTGATACGGGACAACAATTGATTCAGAGTAAAAAATCAGAAACAGAATTACTGAACTTGAATGAACATTTAGTAAAAGAAATGGTGTTGGTCTCACAGTCCTTGCTTTGCCTCTAGTATTTAGCTGTGCTGACTTCAGCTACCTTAGTTTGAGTCTGTATCATTTTGTTTATGGATGTTAATACTAGAGATAGACCAATATGGATTATTCCGAGGCCGATACAGATACCAATTATTCGTCGTAAAGGAGTACGATAATCAATATTGGAAGCCGATATTAATTTGCAGTCAAAGTGAAAATATTGGTGTCAAAATTTGGAAAAATACAAACTCCAACACTTGACTTCATTTAAATACCTTTCAGCTTGAGTTTATTAAACAGCTAGTAAACAGTAAATAAAGTTTTCCAAAATTTCTATGTAACTGCAATAACTGTAATAACTGCACTGCTGATTGGCTGTTACCCAAGCCATGGCTCTGCTTGTAACCAATCAGATGGTACTGTGGGTGGGACAGTGCTGGGGGTTGAGTAGTGACTGCAGACAATGGAACGGCTGCATCAGAGCTGCAACCACACAGTTTTAAATTTGATTCTTATTGGCTGTCAGATTTTAAAAAAAGCTGATATGCCTCAAATATCGACCCCGATAATCAGCCCAGCCAATAATCGGTCTATCCCTAGTTTATACACACATGATCAAAATTTTAAGACCAGATGAAAAATTGCACTAATTTACACTTTGCACTTTTGGATCTTAAGAAGTTTCTAAGTTGTTGCAGCAAGACAAAAAAAAAAAAAAGAGTGATCAATTTAATGCAAATAACACTTAAACTGAAATAGACTGTTCATCAGCTGATGATGTTTCAAAAAAAAAAACTGCTTGGACAAATTATTTTTGTCTAACTCTAATTTCTTCTTTTTGCATTTGAAACTCTACTCAGAACCTTTTTAAGATCCAACAGAGCAAAATGTAAGTTTGCTCAATTTTTCAACTGGTCTTTAAATTTGGATTAGGTGTGTGTTTCTCCATGTATTTCAGATCTCCTTCCTTATCCTTTTTCCCTATCCACATATAAATGTGTGCTCATATAATTTAGGAATGGGCATTTCAAGCAAAAGAGCTATTTGATATTCGCTCGTAACTATTCAAAGATTATTCAAAATCGTGCCCCCCAGCAAGCTGCCACCACCCGCGCACATACCCGCTAGAGCTGCACGATTTGGGGAAAAGGTGCGATTTGCGATTAGGTGGACAATATTGCGATTGCGATTGTGCTTGCGATTTAATAAAAAAAGTTGTGTCATGATGAGTCTACACGCTTGCTTGGTTATCATGGAGAAAAATCTGAATTGCATGTGCTGACATTGCGATTGCGATTGCGATATCCTCTTTTGCGATTACATAATTGCGTGTGCTGACATTGCGATTGCGATTGCGATTGCGATAATCGTGCAGCCCTAATACCCGCCAACATTACACTTGAACAAAGATGGAGAGGGCTGTTATCTTCTGCATGTCAATCATTAAACTTACATCTTCAAGGGACGAAGCCTGCCACTGATTGTTGATCTGCAGACACTGACGCACTTTCTACTGCAATGCCTCGCTCTCACATGTTGTCAATTTGTGATGTGCTAGCCTAACCTCGCAGAGTCTGCACTGTGCCTCATTTTATTCCTTTTTCGAAGGAGTTCCCACACTTCCCGATCCATATTTGAACGTCTCCTCTTTCTTGTTCTTGCTGTAAACCCTCCAGCCTGTTCACTTCTGGTCTGGCTTAGTTCATTATGTCAGTCTATTGACGTGGTCAAGTTAAATACGATTTGGTTTGGATGTGGTTTGTTTCATTTTGAAAGTCATTTGGCATTTTAGATCGTTTCTATGCACTACTTCCGGTCCCGCTCGACCTGCTGACGTGTAACAGCTCCGGCATCCTGCAGAAGGGACAAAGCAATGGTCACATGAACTTTCCATTTTTTTCTGTTCACGACTAATTCCTATAAAACCACAGCACCTGAACTCTGCTGGTAAAATGCAGAATGGAAAAATGGACCAAGGACCATTCCTAACATTGATGAGGCTGCCTGCAGTGTCTGCTTACATTTTTATTATTTTTTAATTTCATTTTTTTTTATTCAGCTTTGTGCAGCACAGCTCTGGTCCGATACAGATCATGTCTAACTAGGGATGGGTACCTTTCACATTTGAAATGATACGGTACCAATGCCCGGTACCTGGCAATCGGTACTGGTACTCAACGGTACCAAGTTTCGGTGCTTTTTTGTGTTTGTGTGGTAAAAAATGTCAATTTGGTTAATAATGAAATATAAAAAAAATCAATTTAACAAATTTATTCTTCAATATATAACCTTGCAATGCTGTGTTCATGTCCAGCATGGAAAAATCACCTACTCTTCCACTCCCTCACAGTCACAAGGATGCATTTAGGTACCTAAACATGGTACCTTTTGGTTTTACATGCATCGATACCTGGTACTTTTGACAGAATTCGGTACCTATAAAAGTACCTAATTTGGTACCCATCCCTATGTCTAATCCAAGGCCAATGTGGTCTTCTTGGCTTAAACAACCAGCTTCAAGTGGACACTTGAAGAAATGCAATTTTCTTGCACTTCTGCTGCAGCTTCTTCTTTCTTTCTTTCTTTCTTTCTTTTTTTAACGTTGTGTTTTTAAAACCAGGTTACCACTTAACAGGAATTTTGCACAGTACTAAGTTAAGTCTGTGCAAAAAAAAAGGATGAGTAACCCAACTGCTTGGTCACCCCAAAAGATAACACAGAGGACTGGATCAAGTTTAGTAAATGCTAATTTGGCACAAAACTGTGAACATTCAGTTTTTTTTTCTTGCAAGTGTGAAATAAAAAGCTCTTTTACATATAACTACCAATTAAAATGTTTGTACTACCAAATAAGAGTGCAGTTTTCTTAGTTGCACTTAGCAGTGATACAGAAACATAAACAGAAAATTCCATCAGATTCAAAGAAATGTGTAGAAGTTGAGTTAATAACAGGATCTAATAAACTCCATCCTTTCATTTATGGGAATCTTAAACGTAAATATTTGTTGGAAAGGCTTAATTGCAAATATAAGATGGTCAGTCAGTTTTGTTTTCAAACTGAAATGTGATCCTTGTCTTTGAACTGCTCATCCAGTGACAAATATCGGAAATGGAAATGGTTCATACAAATTTCAGGTTTTCATGTGAGTTGAGCATAATTTCACCAAAGACAAAACCAAAAGAGGCCACGACATGATTATTGTTTTTGCATTCTTTTTTTTTTTCACTTTACTGAGTGTTAATAATACCATCCTACTGCAGTTAACTAAACAAAAGCAATACATGTATCAATCCCCTGCAGAAAATAGACTATTTCCTTCAGTTTGGTCAAAGTCATCCAGAAACTCCTCTTTACTGTGAGATAATGTGCATGGACCTGACAAGTAAGCCAAAACAAATCACCATGTGGCCATCATCCAATAATAATCCAGCATATTTGTGTCTTTACATCAAAATAATTTATCTTTTTGTTGCAGCAATGGTGAAACTGCAAATGATTGTAAGCTGTAGATTTTATTTTTCTGATAGAAAATGTTGACAAAACAACATAAGTCCTCTCCCACAAGATGCTCCATAAAAAGTTCTGTTTTTAAAGCAAACTTTAAAGACTTGTTTCTCGTCTCGGCCAACTCCAACATTTTTTTATGAAACTCTGTGGACGGGATAATGAGATATGTTGCTAAATCCCACACTTGGAGAAAAAATATTTGGACAGAAGATAGGGTGCAGAAAAAGTATCTGACAGTTATTTAAAATTTGTGGAGTTTTTTTTTCTTATTTTGGTGTTTTGGAGTCAAACCTCAGAGCTGAGTTTCTCCTCCACAGCCCACAGATGTTATCTTCCTCTCTGATGACGGCGGTTAAACTCTACATTTCCCCTTTGAAGGCGAACAAGTTTTGCTCCAGCATGTTCACATTATTACACTTACACTGTATTTATGTTGGATGGAGATGAGATGATGATCTTTACGACTCGCAGCTTGTACTTTCCAACGAGTCTGGCTTGTTAGCCTCTTGCTTATTTAGTCTTCCTGCAGGGTTACAAAGTGGAGTAAAGTTTATTGAACTTGCTATCCTTCTGCACTCATTGGTTTTTATATCAAGGGTGTGGGAGAGGCTGGGCTCTTCCCCCTGGCTCAGAGCTGATCCTCTGTGCTGCCTTGTTGCAGCGGTGACCTTGGTTCTTCTCTGAAAAGCCTTCTGTCGGTGCAGATTCTTACAGGCACACAGCCGTGTAGCGTTGGCTGAAAAACTCATTGAATCTGCTCCGCCAAAGCCAACAGGGCAGAAGGGTGCAGGTGCTGCACTGAAATTGGTTTGCTTTTTGCTTAAAAAGTAAAGTGTGCTTCACCCAGAACGGCTCTTTCTAAACAGTCTCTGAAGCCAGAATCGACTCCCTGCGCTCCACTTTGGGGTTATGGTTTCACTGGAATTAAAAAGTCTGTTTACACTGTGTGAAACAAATATACAGTGAGAATTGGAACGCGATGCGAGTCTGTATACTGGGTTATGAAAACTGCTCAGATGGTGATATGTGGCCATTCCAGTAAATACTCGGAGTAGGAAGGGAGTTAGGTGATTCAGTCTTGGCCAGTGTTCAGTTTTTAAAGATTATTATGAGGCTGCGATTTGATGAAGAAAATATACTGAATGAGATTGAATTCGCTTTTTTGGCAGCGGGGAAGCCGTGTTGGCACAGGGAACAATATCTAAATAGAAATCACATTTTTCACTCGAGTTAGATTTAACTGGAGTGCATTGTCCTCCTCTCTGGCTCAGAAACTTTGCTGTCTCGAAATGTGAAAGCTGCAGCCGCAGAGTTTCGGTATATTAACATTACTGGCACGCCGGGTGTTATATCTGGCAAGGAGAATCCATTCTGAGACTCTGGAAACACAGTGTATGTAAAGAGAATCTGTCCCAGACCTTCGTTTCTCCTCTTAGCCTGCAAAAGCTTAAATAGGTCAGTAATATTTCCCTTCTTCTCGTTGTAAAACGCTCAGGATACAGGGCCCAATCATTAGCGTGGACGGAGTCCAGAGCATTAATGGTAACCAGGCAGAGTCGAATGACATTGTTATTGCAGCCGTGAGGGGAGCTGAAAATTTATATTTGATTTATTGCAGGGTTTTGAATTTATGTTCCAACTCTCGATAGGAAAGAAAGTGATCTTTTTCGCCTGGTTTCTCACAGGAGGGAGAGGAAAAGAGAGTGGGCCCCACAGCATCTGGTCCTGGAAACATCTCTGTATCAAACCCAGCTCCTTCTACTTTCTCTTTCTCGCTGCTTTAACCACCAAGAATTTACACCTGTAGGGGATATTGCATTACTATGTTTATTGGAGCGGATTCAAGTCTGAGCCTTGAGAAATTATCACATGATTGAAATGAGCTGCTCTTTGTGGGAAAAGCCAAGCAACAGGTTACTCAACACTTTGTTTCCATGATGTAGAAACTGATTACTCGCTCTTTGCTGCGCACTCAGTCATTATTTACCTTTCTTTATGATGTGCTGCGTACTATCTGATAGCTTAAGTGTCTGCTCAGGATTGCAAACATTATGACATTGATATAAAGATCTTTAATTTTCTCAGCTTGGAGTGCCGTTATTTATGGGGCGCGCATGGAGAGGAGCAGAAATACAGCTGAGTGTCAGTGTGAGTGTGCTTTTCAGTTCTTGGAACATCGTATCTTCACATTATTATCTGCTTGAAGTGATGATACGAATACCATTCTTTATGGTTTGGTAATAAGTGCCTTATTTTTCATAGGGACGTGCGGCATTATTTATCACTGGCAGCGTTCATGGGGATTAATGATGCATAACTCTGTCGGAGTTGTCTGGCGTGCAGCACCAGCCGTAGGAATCTGGAAGGTTATCAGAGCAATAAATCCCAAGTTTTTCCGCCGTTGTTTGTCACGATGCACTGCAGCAGCCAGTACTTATGACGGTTCCAGCTTGCCCCCCCTCCATCTCTCTGTCTCTCTGTCCCTGTAAGCCGTCAGAAAAATAACACAACTTGTTTAAGCTGCCAGTCGATAAGGTGGAATTTGATCGCACAACCTCAGAGTTCAAAGCGGGCGACTGTTCTCGAATCTTTTACTTATTACGTTGATTCTGTCTGCTTCCAGCTGGATGATGGGGTGCAGATAAGCAGCGCTCTGAACACTCTCTCCACCTCTTCTTGGCGATGGGAACACGAGCACAGGCTGTTCACTCTTGCATTTTAACTGTTTTGTCAATTGCTGTCATCCAATCCTGTTATGTCTATAAACTGAGAATTAAATTAGGTGCGCAGACTGTTACACAAGTTCAATCCATACCCGCCCAACAGCAGTATTTCTTTCATCACGGCTTATTTTCTCTGTTTAATTTATCGAATCAATTGGCCCTTTAACTTGCCAAGCAGGGGGAAGCCATCCGTGCATTGTCCATGATCTGGGCAGAGAGGAAGATTTAGTCTATTAGTGCAATGATGGCTCCTTTTACCGCAGCGAGCTCGCTGATTGAATGGCATCCTTCTCAAGGTCAGGCCCGAGCTAAGAGCTATTTTCTGCTTACCTGTGCAGCCAGCCGGCCACAGAATCTGCACACAAACTGCCTTTACATCAGCAGGCTTAGTAAGCGGAGACGCTCATCGCCGATATTTCCCGCTGGTAACATGAAGAGAGAAACCTCTCTGCCTGCAGAAAAAGAGGACACAAAGGCATGAGTAATATGATAAGCGGGATCTCGCTGTGGTGCGTAAAGACATCAGGAATGTTGTTTTTCGATCTGCGCCGAGGGCTGATAACATCCTCCCATTGTGTCCCTGTCAAAGTAAACCAGTGAGTTAAATGGGAACCAGTGTGCTGGAACTGTGCAGACAGGGTCAGAGGTCAAGCTGGGAGCACAGCTGTTTCGTCTGTTTCCAGGCAGTGAGCCGCAGTGTTGAGAAATGAAGCTGAGCAGGTGTGGGAAGAAACTGTGTTTCCCCAAACGACCACGTGAGGGTGGCTCCAGAAGTGGAGGGAACAGTCGGAACCAAGCAGCAGGGTGGGCAATAAGGGCAAATAAATATACCTTGATTATTCTTTTTTTACATTTTCCGATAACAATAGTCAGTAAAACTCTACCTGCGTACCAGGAGGTCAACTATGGATATGCAAAGCATTTCAGAACAACAGCTCCTAATTGATTTTAAAGTGCTCATACATCTTCTGCAAAGCATTGGCCAACAATATTCTATGGCAACACTTAATAATGATCAACTTAAAGTTATATTCAGGCTATATAACACTAGATGTGCCAAATAAGGTTTTCTCAGTAGTATCTTAGGTAAGCCTTTGTAAATAAATGAATAAATCTGTAGTCCTGCTTGTGGAGTTGTGAAGTTTTACGTATTCCTCGTGCTTCGTGGAAAAGATTTGAGGTTGTTTTTCGGCATATCTTGCATTTAACATTTTTTTTTTTATTGACGTCAGTCCTGCCAAAACCAAACCATCTCCAGGCTCAGGACTTGGACCTATGTCTGGCTATTAAGTCACATGACTGAATCCCATCTGCTGATTGGCTTCTGAGGCAAGTATTTACCAAATAAGGACTTTCATGCACCTCTCCTTTAGGCCATCAATGCACCGTCTGTTTTTTTATTTGTTCGAGACAGTAATACTTGATAGTGTAAAATTGCACATACTTAAAGCAACATTTTCGATAATATAGTACTCAATATAAATCGCCCACCCCTACCAAGCAGCAACTTCAGTTTTTGAAATATGAAGCCAGTGTGGAGGTGTTAAAAACTGCAGATCATTTACTGTCCACTTGAGGCTGACTCCAGAAGCACCACAAATCACATACACACCCACTCAAAGGAAAAACAAAGTGACTTTTTTTCCCCAACTCATTTGTTTAGAGCAGTGTTTCTAAGATTGTTCCAGACCAAGGACCACCAATGAAACTCACAGACCACCAAGATAAATATGATATACATGATGTATTATAAACTCACATCATACATGTTATTGCCAAAATACACCAGTCCGGCATTGAAGCATATAGGTTTCTATTCAACTCAATGTATCACCTAACATTGGATCTGCTTCGCTGTTTTCGAGCTGAGCCCCTGCTCCGGCAGGTCACAGCAGATATGTGACAGTCATATTTATGCCTGATGCTGGAGCTGTGACAAATAATAGAGAGAGCTGGACAGGAAGTCTGGCAGGGAAAATACCTGAAAAGAACAAATGACTTTCAGAATAAAACAAACTATCAGAACCACATCTCTTGACTACAGCTGACATAATGAGCAAAGCCAGGCCAGGGTGGGAAACGGCGAATTCTGTCAACTGTCTGGCAGTGAAGACGCAGTGAAGTGGAGCTGGACTGGAGATACATCTGGTGTAATCCCGGTGTTACGACTCACATAATATGTTACAATGTTTTTCAAATAACTCTCCACAGCTCTCCTTCCCCCTTCATCTAACTCTCTCCCCATAGACCAACAGTATCATAGACACTGCAGCTGGTGCTTGAAGTAGCACTGCTTATAGGTAGGCCTATTCGCCAGTCATCCTCTGACTTGAATAGAATAGAATAGAATAGAAAATACTTTATTTATCCCCGAGGGGAAATTCAGGAGTCACCGCAGCATTTAAGAAAACAAAAGTAACAAAGAGTATAGAAAGTGCAAAATGTCCATAATAAAAGAAATTAGATGACGACATCCCGTCCACCACTCGTCCACCACTCTCCAGCCCAGCCAGTCTCCACCTCCACAGGGTCCAGGACTGAGCCTCCCCAGCAGTCTGTTCAGTCTCTGTCTCCTGGATCCTGTCTGCTCACAGCAGGCGAAGCTCCTCCAATGTGTCGCGGCGTCCGATGTCAGCTCCGTCAGCCACGTCCGAGAACAGCATGATGCCGCTGGGTTAGCACGATGCCGCTGGGTTAGCACAGCTAGCTCATCCATCCCCCGGGGCTGGATCCCACGTTCCCAACAACGATGGATGGAAGGACAGGTCCACGTCGTCACCTCCCAGCTCACATCCGAGAACCAGCACGTCGTCCTCACCTCCTCCTCCTCAGCTCGAGGGAAATCATCAAGCCCTACACTAGTTAGCATTGACATGCTACAGGCTGCTAACAGCTAATTTCGCATGTAAACAATGCAGCCCTGGTTACACGTAGGATCTCCGGACAAACACAGGAGCAAAAGTAGTAAAAAATATCGCCGAAGCCACAAAAAGTTTGGTGTCCGTGACCGACAATGAACCATACAAAGTGATGATCCACTCCAAATACAAAGATGACGAAAAAGAGACGAAAAAAATTACAAGAAACGGACAAAGACGAGAGAGCTGCTGCAACAGGCAGCTACTTGGGTAGCGCCTAGCAACGATAAGATGATGGGAAGAATCCAACTTGTTCTGAGGGAGTCCTGGTGAACTTTTTTTTTTAATGTTCCATAAAAACACAATTGACTCAAGGTCATGGTTAGACCACTACTGGTTTAGAAGATAACTAATCGTTAAGTTATGAAGACTTAGTCCCATGGCTGACTTGGCTAACACTTGGTTCACCAGGGGTAGTTTTTATAAGGGTGCAGTCACTTCGGCCATTTAAACTGAGCTTCAGCACACTTCAGACCTGAAGTCCAGTCTGTTTGGCCAGTTTGACCACGGGTGTGCTGGCATGGTTCACCGCTCCGCTTTGGCATGTTTCGGAGAATTGTGTGCAGTACACCTCAGAAATAATCTAAGGTGTAAATCCATGACATATAATCATTGCAATCACTCCTCTTAACAATCATTTTGAACAATAGTGGGGTGTTAGAGGGCTGGGTCGGACCAAAACAACTTAACATGAGCCAAAAAGTCTCTCAAGTCATTGCAGTGTTCTCTGTGTCTCATTGTGTGGACTCCAATCGTGCTACGTGTAAACAGATAATTTACAATGACGTAGGTGGGCCATATGTGTATCTTGTAGTAGTATGACCAGGGGGGAACTGCTGCATACACATTTGACACCTATGACATTTGACATATTGTAAGAACAGGCAGTAATCTGATCATCGTGATTGTCTTCCTCCACCTTTCCTTGACCCCCAACATTTCTTACCTAGAAATAAAGTGCTGAGGAACAGCAAAGGGTGTGATTTTTGTAACTTTTTCACTGCAGCTTTGGAATCAGCATTTCTAATGTGGTGATGACCATCTTTGGATTTCATAACACCTCTTCAGGATCCAGTGGGTGACTTCCATGTTTCATACGGTCTTAACTTGTCTGGACGAGTCTGCTCTTCCCAGACGTTTTCTGTTCCTTTGAAATCAGAAAATCTGGCTGAAATAATGCAACATGATCACCATAAACAGAATATGTGGCAGTGCTGTTTTAAGCTGCTTATCTTCAGGGACCCGCTTTATATATGTTTAAATTACTCTTCAACAGCATAGAAGTGTGTCAAGAGTAGATCTACTCAGAGATTGGGGTTAATCATGTCTGGGATTGGTATTTTTTTGAGGAGTAATCTTAATCATGGTGATGTGATGGTAAATAATGTCACAGATTAAAGTCATCACACTCATTAAAGCTCACTTCCTCCCAGGAGCCAGTGTTTGGAAGTGAATTTTCCGCACTGCCACATTGAATTTACCCGGCCCTGACCTGTGCTAAACCCTCAACCGGGGCTGTCATTTGGCGTATGTTCAAAAAAAAAATCTCTTCGGTAACACGGATCACCCGTGCTGTCACCGTATCCAGGGGGGGCGCTGCCACCTCTGCGAGATCAAAGCACCGTGCAAATCCGCCATACTGCAAACAGGGGAGTTGTTGGAGGAGTGGAGTGTGCGTGTGTACGTGTGTGTGTGCAGAACTGATTCACCTGAGCAAGGAAGGGGCCGAGCACAGCTGCACTCCCACCAGCTGGAAGCCCCACAGACCACAGATAGGATTAGAGGCTTTAGCTGCAAAGGTCCCTCATCATCTCTCCATCTGAACCCTGTATGGCAACACCCCCGCAAACACAAACGCCACTTTATGCTCACTTAATAACACCGCCCATGCTCCCTATCATGCACGCTCACACACTCTGTAAACCAGCTCATGCGCTTTTATAGCCTCTATTGTCTCTGCAGATAAATAGGACAAGCCAAGCAGTCTGAGAGTCCCAGCCCATGAATGTGGTGTGGAGGTATTTTCTCCCCCTACAGATAGGTATCACAGCGCGGGCCGCCATTGTGAGTCTGCTCCCCGGCTCCTGTATCCGAGCTCATCCCCTCATGCCTGCCAGGTAAACCCGTCTGCCTCTTTGCTGCTGCTGCGATAGGGGAGTTTGGCTCCGACTGACTGAAACAACATCGCCTTGTTTATCCTGTAAATAATTCACCCCTCCCGGGCAACAGAAAACAAAATCAAGGTTGTGTGTTTAACAAGGGAGGCGAGGAATGAAGAGGAGCCAAAAAGAAGTGGAAAAAAAAAAATCAGGTGTTTCCTTTTTTAAATAAACTTGCTGCCTGGGGACGGCGACACATCCCTGATTCCTATGCAGTGTGAAGATGCAGCAGTGAGATGTGTGAGGATGTGTGTGCGTGTGTTTGTGTGTGTGGGGGAGTTTATTTTGTGTGCTCACTGAACTCGCCCTTTGATAGCTCTCTGAAGAGGGTGCAGAGATACTGTCGGGGACGTTCTTGTCGTGTTTAACATCAGAACCTATGGAGTGTGTCACCCAGTTTGATGCTTATCATCGGGGGCTGTTCCTGGGAGCTGTCACCTCCCCGCCCGCTGCCACGGCTCTGACACATGTATGTGGACACGCCAGCAGCTTTCGTTTGTTTGGGTGTTTGGTGGTGTCTAACACCAGCCCCTGGGGTGGTTTTCAAGTGTCGACTATCGACTGTTGACTCTCTGCACTTGTAGGATTCTCTCCTCTGGGCTTTGAAACTGAACAATAACTCTCTGGATGTAATTGTTATGTGCACATTTCCTGAATCTGAAAAGCCAAACTCTCACATTTATTATTCGACTTCTGTCTCCATACTCTACATTTCATCTACCTCCATACTTGTTCACACACACTCTCTCCCCTGTGTGTGGTTAAAATGAAAACACAGTTATTGCTTATATTACACAAAAACATCTTAAGTAGGAATCATCAACAGAAATCCATCATCAAAGTTACCCCCATTAATTATGCAATCTTCTTGTGGCCTCAAGTCTATTTGCATAACACTGAAGGAAGATGTTGAAGGAAATGCAAATTGGTTTTCATAATATTTTGATGCAAATAGCAAATAAATGAGAAAACATACCTCAGGTTTATTATGGTTTGACATTGTTTAGTGAATATGAAAGTGAGCTGTTGTCTTCTTCAAATTCTAATCAAGTTGTGTCACTATTTTATTGATGTGCTTTTATTCACTCCATAAAATGTAAGGGAGGAAATACTGAATTAAATCAATATTATTTTTGCTTATTTGATATTAAAACAAGCTGAAGCACTTCTCTAAACAACAATACTCTGATCCCGTTTTCTTTCCTGATACCGACTCTTGGATTTAAGAACTGTCTGATACCAAGTGATACTATGATACCTAGGGCTTGGCGTTAGCGCCTGCTGACCAGCTAAAAGGCTGCAACACAAACTAGAGGCTAAAAAGATGAGCTAAACTGTTTATGACAATGTTCATTCCAACACACATGCAGCAGTGTCCATTGGGATAACTGCTGTTAAAAAAAAACACAAAAGTTGACCTAGCTTAACTTCCTTAGCAGCTGCACATGTTGTGTTGTGGCATTTACAGTTGTGTTGTTGCTTTTACATCAGTTGTTAGTGTTTTTTTTGTTTTTTTTTTGTTCGAGGTCTTTTTTATTGTTTTTTTTTTTTTTTTTAAGAATTATACAAAAACCAACATGTATATTGTGAATTAGAATCAAAATGTATGCATCAATAATGTTTTAGTATTAACAGTGAAAAACATAGCTCCAACAATGTACCTTACATAAAGAAAAAAAGAAAAAGAAGATGAATTAACCCTGTAAAACCGAAACCATTAAATAATTGACAGAAAATTCCAGTTCTTTGAACTTGGAGCCTTGATTCGTCCCTCTGAACAACCCCCCAAAAATTTTTTAAATATCACTTTCCATATTTGAGTTTCAATTTGTATCATATTTGATACATCAGGTCACAATGCTCAACGGTTGTTTTTTTCCTGAACAAACAAAAACATAATAAATCACAAACAAATCCAACAAATTTGTACTTCCAAACATAAACAGTGCTCCCATCATGCAGCAGTGAGAAAGCCACCAATGGAGCTGGCCGGGTGGAAGCCTGGAAAAAAATAACATTTTAGTATTTTACTCATTTTGCGGCTCACAACCTTTTATTTAGCATGGTGGAAGGCCTGAAAACAGTTTCTCTCCTTGTTTAAGCAAAGATGCACTCTGCATTTCTGAGAGTACACATGGGCAAAGTGGCCTGTGCACTGCTTGCATCTCTGTCAGGTTTCCCATGTTGGGAAACCATCCAGGCCATCCTTTCATACAGCAGTACAGCAAGTTTCATAGCTAGTTTTTAACTCTAAATGTACCAAATTATGTAATTTAAAGATAAAAAAGACTGTATGTTGCTTGATTTTAGATATAATGCACATATAATGATACAAGTAAATGGCGATTGACTGTTTTAGAGTTACATGACCTTTTACACCTGCTGTATCAAATTTGATACGCCACCTTCAACACGGTTTACTCAAACATATATTGTGACCTTTTTAGTATTTTTACTTTGCATGAACCCAGTAACTGTTCCTATTGATGTGCCAGTAAATATTGTAATGTTTTTCTTACCTTAACCTTTTTAAACTTGGCAAAGTTCTTCTTGAAAAACCACCTGTGTCCAATTCCTGAGTCATGGCAGTCTTAGAGTGTCACTGGAAGGGCGGCTAATGAGTGACTTACTACCCAGTGTTGGTTTATCTGTGCACTGCATGTATCTGATTGTGCACATCAGATTTTTCAGGATAAAAAATACCACACTGCTTATGTGGAGGGCTGAAAAAGTCATGTATCAAATATGATACGTTTGGCGTTATAGGGTTAAACAGACTGAAAAGACAAATTAAAGTGCCAAAATTAGATACATAAAATAAACAATTTATGTACATATAAAAAATACACATATATACACGTAGGCCTGTAAACACACATACACACATATACTCACATATGTATATGCAATATACAGTAAGAATGAATAAATAAATAGGTGAATAATTAAAGGGTTTCCCAATGTAATAGGGCCATCAGCTCTAACTTATTATGTCCTTAGCATTCATTTTTACTACATAAGTCAAACAAGGTTACCAGATGGAATAAAATTTCTGGGCACTGCCTTTTGTGGTGTCTCTAATATCAGGTGGTGACTAACATTATTTATCCATGATTTAAGAGTTGGAGGATATTTCTCTTTCCATTTAAATGATATCAATCGATATGCTAGGAGGATACCAAGAGCTAGCATAATCTTTGCCCTGTGGCTAAGATATAGATCAGGTGATACAACTCCAAAAAATTGCTGTTGTAGAGGAGGGTTTTAAGGATATCTTCAAAACATCAGGAAATGTTGTTGATGTCAGTTCCCAAAATCTGTCTAATTTTAGGCAAAACAAAAACACATGTGAGAGGTAGCCTGGTTCTTGTCTGCATTGGTCACATATGGGATCAAAAGCAGGAAGCATTTTACGTAACTTGATTGCAAATTATTTGACACCTACAGACCACTGTGCCAAATGCTCTAGTTTAACAGTGTATTTTATGACTGGCCAAGTGGTTCAGGTCAAATGCCCCATAAGTGAAATAGCCTTCATGTGGTTGGTCTAAGTGGGAGTCCAACCTGCGGCTCCCACTCCCACACTGTTTACTGCCTTTCAAAATAAAGGCAATAAGAGCCAGGAGATATCACTGTAAATATGTTAACTGATAAATTGATGCAGAGTCATAATGATGCATTGCCTCTTGAAAGATGCACCAAACGGCTCCTTCATGGCCTGAAAAACAGTACCCGTTTGTTGACTGCATCTGCCTTTGAAATGGGTGGGGATTGTCATGTTTAGGGATGTCCCGTTACAGATTTTTTTACTTCCAATCCAGCCCTATTTTTTCATGATGTTTGCCAATACTGATCCGATACCGATCCCTTTGATGATGGTGATTCTGTTGTAAATGATGAATCATATTTGTTATATTAAAGTGAGCCCTGTTGGTACATACTTGAGAAACACTCACTTTACCAATGTTGGAAGACACTGTTTTACTATCATTGCTTTCCAAAGAGAAGTAGTCCCACACAGCGCACATGTTTGCAACGTAGTTCGATTTACAGCTGCCAGAAGGTGTGATGGTGCTGAAAAAACCTGAAAACAGGATTGGTCCCGTAACAAAATCTGATGCTATCCAAAATGGCCATATTGGGCGCCAGTACCGATCAGTGTATCGGATCGGGGCATCCTTGTCATGTTGCTCTGGTGTGGTCTGTCTTTAAAATGATTCAAGCAGCTCTTCATTTGTTGGCAAGAGTAACTCAACATCACTGTAACCAAATGAATCCACCAAGTTTTCCATGAAGCTGTAGTTTGTGTTTGGTGGTGGCCATAAAACTTCAAGATAAGATCATTTAATTCATCCCACAATGGAGAAATTTACAGAATTACCAAAGCAAAAGACATTGTGCAAACAAATTTACCATAAGAATGTATAAAGATTTCTATCAGAGTCTTCATGATTGGTCATTTCAAATCCAGTGCTGAAGTGGAGAGGAGTAGGAACTGGCTCTGGCTTGTAGACTGTGTGGTGTTCGATGGTCTTTGGAGCCTCTCTCAGCTTTACATCGACCTAAAGCTGCAGAGTAGCTCTACAGCACTGAGTGAAAAGCCGACTCCCCACCATGCTGCTGTGTGAGCGAGGGGACTTATCAATCCACTGATCAGAGGAAGACAAGGATCGGGATCTTTTATTTCAAGCTGATATTGGGCCGACTCCCACCGGGCTACATGCTAGGACTCCCCTTCGAGTGTTGATTGCAGAGAGGGGAGAATGTGGTTGACTGATCTGAAAGGAAATTACTGGAGAGGGAGCTTATCCATGCCTTTGACTGATAATCAGCTCATTATCGTGTTGATCATTTACAGCTCTCCCTCTTGCCCGCTCTCTATTCTTTTAGCTGTGTCACTGAAGCAGAGCACAGAGACTTTTAATGGCTTGGCAGGGAGCCCGCTTTGGTGAGGCTGAGTTAAAACAACCCATGCTAGCCCTGGCCGGTCTCCACTTTTTACACAGCACAGGTCCCCACCCCACTTATCAACCCTCGCAGGGACAGGGAAAAATTAAAGAAAAACAACAACAGCGGCAACGACATATGCAACCCTGACGCGAGCGGTGCCCTCGCACCCCAACACGGCTAACTGTGCATGAAATTGAACTGATTGCAGTTATTGACCAGAAGGCTCCAGCCCCTGAGAGGACAGGGAGGCGGGTGAGCAGGTGGAGGAGGAGGGAAGAGGAGGTGGAGGGGGCTTGTGTGTTACCTGATTGAGTGAAAAATCCTCGGCCGGTTGCTTTGATGCCCGGCACTTTACAGGAAAGAGTGATTTAATGGAAGCTGCCAGACCTCATCAATGTCAGGCCCTTCACTCCGATGTGCTTTATATAAAAGTGCTCGCCATGACAGGTGCTGATGGACAGATGTTTGCTAGTTGTTTTAACTGCACAGTAAAAGAGACAAACCAATATCAGCCTCCACCTCTGGCTCTGAGCTGCTCACCCTGAGGAAGAGGAGGCTGTTCGAGGCCACCCCGGCGTGCAGCACCCTCACTCTTTCCAATTTTAGGCCTCTAAAAATAGCCTCATTGAATTTTCGCCGGGTTGATAAGCCTGTAATTAATGTGACCGTCATTAGGCACGGACATGTTCTCCTCAAGAGGGCTGCGCTGGAGAGGTGAAGCGAGGAGACTTCTCTTCGGCTTGTCTTTAAGGTGGAATTCAGGAGTTGTAGAGGGCGGAAACCAGAGGCCAACTTCTCGGTGACACAGAAGACGAAGAAGAAGAAGGCGCTACTTTGTTGTCGTGCCGCGGGATAACACACGCAGCGTCATCTATCAACTCCCCGCGTGAAGCCCGCTGTGCTGCGTCTTCAGTAGATCTGGATTGCGTTGGAATTGCATCATTAATAGAGCAGAAATGATTCCCAGCAACTCCCGCAGAATGCATTGACCCCTGAGGGAGACTAGAAACAAGACAATGTTTTTACTGGAGGAATATCTAACTAGAGGTCCCATTACCACTTCATCAATATACAGCAGCAAGTGAGTGAGGAGGAAGACGAGGGGAGGCGGGGGGAAGGAGCAGATAAAGAAGAGGGAATGTAATAGCTTATAGTGCTAATGGCAGTCTGAGCGCTCCAGTCCCAAACATTCAGCCGCCTCATCTCATCCGGGCTGTGTAATTGCCCTCCTGGAAGCTGCCACGCGAAGCGGCTGCCTCCGTAGTGAAGAGTGGCAGCTGCTGGATGTCGAGGAGCGCGGCCTGGGTCAGCTCCCCCAAGTGGGGCTCCTTGCAACCATGAGATGTCATAATTAATAGCTAGCTGGGGCCCCCGGGGCTCGTGTTGGACGGGCGGGTGGGTGGGCGGAGGGTGAGATTATTTGGGTAAATGGAAGGCAAACAGAAAGAGACACCAGACTTATTCTGCGGTTAGCATAATGTATACTTATCACTTTGCCGTTAGCGAGAGCAGCATCTTCGCCCGGGCTTCTCAGGCACATTTTTCACGCTTGTTTGTATTAGATTCCTCCTCCCTATCTAAACGTACGAACAGATAGTTTACTGTGGTGTATCATGGGAACTTATTAATCTTTGGGGACCTGCGTTCTCCCTAGTTAAGTAAATATACATGAGCTGCTGAGCGAGATACAAGCTCCAAGCACCTTTAGAGAAATCTGTTACTTCAGCTCCTCTTTTTTCTCCCTCCTCTCTAACACGCCGCCTGGGGGCAAATCTCACTCTGTCTCATCTGCTGCTTAATTTCACTGGAGCGGCCCTCAGTAATGAAGCGCCTTGATGTACATTTGCCAATTTCTGCCTCTGCCACTGCGGTATAATTGGGATGTGACTAAGCATGAATACCCGGCGCAGGGTTGGTTGACCTCTCGGCGACCCCGCGAATAGCGCTTTTGTCATAATGGAGGTATTATCTCACATAATCTGGGAATGGAGAGGGATTGTCTGCAGGGTGCCAGGGATGGAAATGAATTGATATAACTCCCCGCTCCTGTGCACCACAGAGGAGGAATAAAAAAAAATAACTCTAAGATACATTTTTGCATGCTGGTAATGAAGACGTTTCCCTCTTATCTATCGCTGCTTTGTGTTTGTTGGAGTAGGAGAGCAGCTTCGGGGTAAAGCAGGGGTGGGTTTTTTTAGGAAGGGAGGGAGTTTTGATGCTATGGCACAAGAGAGGATTTTTAGGTTTCTGTGTGTGTGTGTGTCAGCCTTTTTCCCTGCGTGGGTGCACTGTGTACTCATGCACAAGTTGGTGTGTATGTGTGTCTGTTAATGACCCTGTAAAATGACAAGCTGAGCTGGCAGTGAGAGTACAGCCGACGGTCAGAGACAGAGAAGGAGGAGGAGGAGGTGGAGGTGGAGGTGGCAGAAGAGTTCAGATGGAGGTGGGGCCGGGGAATGTTGGTGGCTCTACCGTGATTCACCATGCTGTCATCAGAGGGACCGGGGGCCCCTGAGTGGCCCTCTCTATTCCCACCTGAGAGGGCCTGCAAATGGAGGGGCCGTGCTGTCATTATTTACAGCCTGCAGCTCCTAACCTTGGATTGGGAGCTCATCACGGCGAAGGGAAAATCAGATAGGACTTGACGTGTACCCGAGCCAGTGACCTTGATAAGTGTGAGGTGCCTGCAGCAAGAGGTTAGGGAAGAAGAGCTCGCTTTTGTCAGCTCTCACTGTGGCTCTGCGCTTGCGTGTTGTTTGCACACAGATGTGTGTATGTGTTTTTTTAGGCCAGGTGGGGAGGAGCGGTTGAGAGCATGTCTGGATGAGTAAACCATGACTCAAAATGGCACACGAAAGAGCCTCTTAGTCTACAGCAGGCAGATGGCACATGATCGCTCTGTATTTCTTTGATCAACTGAAGAAGCTGTTGACTCATGGTAAGAGTTAAACCTTGAACTTGTTGATAGTCTATCATTTATCAAGCAAGAATCAAACTAAGAGAAAAAATCAAAACCAAGGAGCTGAAAAGTAAATCTCTTTTCTTTATTTTTATCTCTTTAACGTTGTGTGAGGTTTAAATTGGTAAAAACTTGTTGAATTGTTGAAGATACATTGAAGCACAGCCTCTATTTGGGGAGAGCAGTAAACGTAGAGCTTCACAAACATTAAAGAAAAGTCTTTATCACTTTACATACTGAAAAGTTCTAATCAGAAAACTCAGCGTTACTGTGGACTGAAATAATTCTTCCATAGAAATGCCAATCCAGTTAAAATTTCCCAGCTCTATATTACTTTAAACTCTTAAATTTTTCAACTGGAAAGGTTAGTTTGACTTTAAATCCTCAAAAACCTGAATAGTTAAGTAAAACGTTTTCAAAGTTAGACTGTTTATATCACTTTTAACCAAGGGTGGGGGTAAGGGCCAATCCCAGTTGTCACTCTTACTCCTCCCTTTACATCCCCCCTTCCCCTTGGCCCTCTGTTTTAAGGACTGAAGAATATAGGGTAAAAAAAAACATCTCTGAAATAAGACGCCACACTACACCACCACCCCTAGACGCTTGATGGCTGTGTCGTAGGCAGAGCAACTGTTTTTTCTCTTACAAACAAAACATTTTTACTAACATTTTATCTGACATTTTGATGTCAGATAAAATGTTAGGGAGACACATTCACAGCAAACAGACACCATCATGATGCTCCGCATCACGAGTAACAAGGCAGCTAAACCAGGAAAGGCGAACATTTAGCTTACGTTACAGTATTTAGAAGCTATATCATGTAGTTTCTGAACATTGTAACGTTAACTTATCGTAGCTTATGTAGCTAATGCAGCTCCTGAATGCAGCTTATCTGTCCAATCACTCACAGGACGCAGCACACCATAGTGAAGTTCATCTGCTGCAAACCATAACAAGCAATTTCGAAACACAACCAACAATTCAAAACATTGGCTGATATTAACATGCAGTAGCAAAGGATTGGATAAATGATAAAAATATCCATCCATCATGGGAAATTTTTCATACCCTTTGGTTTCAAGTGAGGTCCTGGTTTGTCTTCATTTCAAGATCTGTGTAGCTCTTCATCTTCACCCAACACCCTAAATGTATGTATGTATGTATAAGTATATAATTGGCGCATGTGCATATGTTTGTATGTGAGTATGCTCATATGCTTGTATGTATGTGTGCATACGTGTATGTGTATATTAACATATATATGTACATATGAATATATATATGCATCTATGAAATACGTTAAGAGTGAGAGCTAACAAGCTATGCACTCCTGCACAACCAAGCACGCCTTTTCCGATATGTAATTTACTTCCTTTGTTCTTTTCCTTTGTTTTATAAGTATTTGGCTTCCTTAATTTTCATTTATTTATTTCAGTCAGACAACTCACGTTTGAATTGTTAATTTAGCAGCAAATATATTTTATGTTTGGCGTCCAGGCGCAGGCGTCATCACCCCTCACAATAAGTTTACATGGTGACATTGAGGAGTGATGAGCAAAACATACTGAACACAATCCCCCCTGGAGCCTGCAGGTGGTTGCTGGGGTGGTGGTGGGGGCAAAAGAACATGCAGCCAAGGCACTGACAGGCAGAGAGGGATGAGAGACTCCCGGTTTAAATAGACCGCCCAATTGAGAGGCAGAGTGTGATTGCAAGATGGTTATGACGTGTGAGACACGTGGTATATGCATAGCAGTGCAGCTGGAGTTGTGTGCCTGAACTAGCTCGCGGACTTGCTCCATTATGTTGTGGAAACAAATGGTTCTAATTGGAAAGTTCCGTATCGCATATTTGATATAAATTAATAAATAGATACAGAGAATTGGGGCATCCCTTCACTAGACACACAAAACCAAGGGCTAATGGTTAAGACAAGGGCCAAGGGGTAGAATTAAGGATTGGACTGAAGTCACTGACGTGCGAGTGACATGTCAAGTCATGCAAAAATCTGATGATCCAGTTTTCATAATTAATTAAGTCAGTAAAGACATGGCACACAAGCTTACTTTATTTCAGCATTAATCACTCAAACTATTGCAGCCTGCTTACAGTGACCCAACTTACTTATCTGCTTCTGGCCAAAGGTGATTAAAGGAATACTTTTATAGGGCTTATGGCAGCTTAAACTAAAATGCTCACAATCATATGTTAAGAAGAAAAAATATTTGAGTTAGCATCCTTGGAAAATATTGACTTTTGGATAAATTTATAATGATATCAAAGTCAATATTCTTCACTCCTCTTTTTGAGGCTGCTTTACAATGCAAGTCAATAGTACGATAATATCTGGATATGTTTATATTACATATTTATATTAAACATTTACAAAGCTGATGATTACCCCTAAGAAGACCTACATTTCATGGCTTTCAGGAACTTTCAGAAAAACTTAATAATGAATTTGATCATCAGAAAGTAATGTAACTAACATAACTATTTATGAAGCAATGTCTGCTTTGATAAAATCAACACCTGGCTGTCTGGTGTCCTGCTGTCCACCTGGTCATCATATCAAAAACTGTATATCACTTTATATAATGTCGCATTACTCTTATGCATTTATATAAGACTTGTGATTATTTTCAGAAGCAGGGATGTAGAATATTAGCTTCAGACACTTGAGGGTTTAGTTGCATGAAATGTAAACATCAACAGTTCATGCATTAAACACAGAGACAGCTCTGCATGGAGTTATATAAATACAGAATGTGTTTGAAATCATCATGAAATAAAGTTAATACAACAAACTGCTGCTCCAAACTATCATGACTGAGCTCAGTGAATAGATAAAACATCATCCCAAACATCCACAAAAGTTTTTCCTCCTCTCTGTCTCTGTCTGTTTCCATCTGCAAAAGTGATTCTTCTGTGTACTCCAGTCCATAAAAGAATCCTCAAATGGTGGTTTGCTCTAAATCCTGTTTACAGCGCTACAAAGCTTAGCTTCTGCTGGATTCTCCAAACACGGGCCTCAATGTCTGGCTTGGTATGGGTAACTGTTCACAAATATGTCTTCAGAAACTCTAGATCACCCTTTAATGGATATTTCAAACAATCATTTTATGCATCTTGATGTTTTAATATATGAACACTAGCTTAAAAAAAATCTGAAACCTTTCAGCCTTGGTCTGAAGTCACACCTGGCTCGATCTTAAAGAGATGAAATCTGTCCTCAGTAACTCTGTTTTGATTATTTATTTCCCCATCTGAGCTCGTTACCTGGAGACCCACGAGGAGAGGAGGTTGAGAGAATAACAAGGGAGAGCATCTCTGGACGGGTGATGAAAATGCGTTTTTCTTTTCCCCCACCGAGATGCTATTTGGTCGTGTGAAATGATTAATTTCACACATATACAGGTCATCCCCAAAAGCAGCAACATCTCATTCACAAGGGGCCCCCGTCAGCAACAAAACAGGAGGCTGCAAATAAAATGAGCAAACAGCAGCACGTACTGTACGTCAATAAATCTTTGGAGGTTAAACCTGAGCTCTGTAGAATTTGAGCGCCTCCCTCCCTCATCAGGTAAAAGTCACTGAGTGCATCAGATCTGTCTGGACCAGAAAAAAAAAATGGTGGAGTTGCAGTTTGGGAAGCATCCTGTGGTAGCAGGTAGACACACGCGCGCGCACACACACACAGAGGGTCTGTGTTTGCATAAGCAGGATGGAGCCTTGAATTATGGGGTTTGTGTAAATAAGGAGATGAGACTGTTTTTAGCACAGAGGGAGAGGAGGGAGCGCTTGGATGAGAACAGTGCCTCTATGTGGAGCTGAATTGGTCTTGGGTTGTTTACGACAGCTCGCAGCCCTCATATATCACAAGCAGTATGTTTGCTGTGAAGCTACAGTTTGTATGCCATCTGCCTCCGCTGAACTTGACCATTCAAACAGACTTATATTTTGTAAACTGAGCTCACTGTAACTGCTGCTCCTGTTTTCTCTCCCATAGTGGATGATCCAGGAGCCCCATAAGGTGGCTACCTTCTTCGGGTGCATCGGGACGGATAACTTCGGGGAGATCCTGAAGAAGAAGGCGGAGGAAGCGCACGTCGACGCGCATTACTACGAACAGAACGAGGAGCCGACTGGTACCTGTGCAGCCTGCATCACTGGAGACAATAGGTTAGCCACCTTTAAGTCACCCCCTGACCAAGAAATGACCCTCTAGCCAAGGTTTGAAAAACTCCTTTTGGTTGGCTCTCACTCCTCAGGCAGGCAGTCGACTCCTCAGGGCTGGAAGTCATAACAGAGAATCATAGCTGGGCTCACACATCAAAAGGAGAAAGAACAGCTTGAGTGTGTTTTTTCCAGGCCCCCACTCAGTCTCTGCCGCCCCAGTGGGTTGTCATCCATCTATAGGCTGACAGTAGCAATGTGTTAGAGATGGCTGGGCTATCCCGGCTCTCACCTGTCAGACTGTTCGCCTGTTAAAAAAGGAGCTTTAGCGTCTCTGGCGACTCTCACGCTAGCATCATCATCATCAGCACGTCGAAGACAGCAGAGGTCAACGCCTGCACACACACAAATATCACTAACAGCGAGGGCTCCAGTTCATGATAGACCAGGTGTGGATCAATAACCTCCTTCTCTAAACACTCCCCTCCTCTGCAGCCCTTCATCTGCTGCTACTGGACTTGTCAGTCAGTCATCAGGGCTGGACCTCAGCCGCCCCGAGAGCCGGCCCCGCTGAATGGTCTTAGTGGGCTTGTTTGATGTGAGCTCTGACACCTGAAAAGGTCAGGTGCCGTGCTCAGGGAGACGAGCTCTGTAATATTTCTTACAGGTGTTTAACAGACAGCTCGGGAGCCCAGAGGAAAGGTCGCTGGCGGGGGCCAGATTGGAAAGGGTGATGGCTTTGAAGGAGTGGGAGTCAGTGTGTCACAGCCCCCCAGGCTTTGATTAGTGAGAGTCTTTACAGAAAAAAAAATCCACCTCAGCTACTCTGCCTGTCAGTTTGAGATCCAGGCAGTGGAGGAACTGTAGTGCGTATCAGACTGGTCTCCATGTGGGGCTCAGAAACCAGGTTCATCAGTGATCAGAGATTAGATAGCATTAAAGGAACTCAGCGTTTTGAGGGTAAATCCAACCAAAAACACCAACTCTCAATCAGTTTTTCTACCAAAAATTGTTTATCTTCAACCACTTTTATGTTCTTTTGCTAAATCCAATAATATTATACTAATCATAAGAAAAAATACTACAGATAATACCACACTCAAAATCACTGTGATGTTTAAGTTTATCTCAAACCTCAATTTACCACATTGAAGGTTTCAAAAAGGTTTCCTTTAATATCTCCTCATAAATCATAATGTGTAATCAAATTAGTAGTCAGTGCCCATATATATTTTTTAATATAAGCAAAATAGATTAGTTCTTCAGTTTCATTTAGCAGACACTTTTGTCCAAAGGGACGTACAACACAAGCAAGAATTTAGGAGGAAGGAAAACCTGGTTAGTGTGACAATATGCTACAAGTAGTTTGGACTTTTTTTATGTAGGTGTAGAATAATGTAGCCATAACTAACCTCAATTTATAGCTGCAAAAATATACTTCAACCTTCAGCAACATTCAGTAATTAGTGCTGAAAATTCACTAATAGCTGGGTCTGAGACCTTCTGACTCATTCTACCCCGAGGACAAAGAGGAGAAGGGTCAGATTAAGGACCTAAGTGTCCCCCAAACAGATGAGTTTTCAGACATCTCTAAAAGTAGAAAGGGACGCTGTGGTTCGTATAGAGTTAGGTAATTCATTCCACTATTTCGGAAGAACAGAGGAGAAGAGTCTGGCTAGAGATTTGGAGCCACGCTTGTCTGGGAGCACCGGGTGTCTTTCACAAGCAGAGCGTAGTGGGTGAGAAGGAATGATGACCTGGATGAGGGACCCCAGGTAGGCAGGAGCCATTCCAAGCCAGAAGAAGAAGATCAGCATTTTCTTAACCCAAGTTGTCCTTCCTTGACTATTCCATAGATGGCACCTTTAGGGTACAGTCACATCGGCAGTCCGTGCCGTGCCCAAGCACACTCCAACCCTGAAGTTCAGTTTAGTGTGGACCAGAATGACAGCTTTGTACTGTGCTCAGGCAGGGTACACTTCTTTGGCTTTTGTAAGCTTTGGAGAGGTGTTCTTTGGTGTGGTACACTTCATACATGAGCACAAGCACTCATACGCAATGAGGGCATGACGTATAATCATTGCAACCAGTCCCCTCGACCCTCATTCTAAACAATAACTGTGGTGTTAGAGGGCTATGTACGATCAAAACAACTTATCGTAAAGCCATAGCCATGTTCTTTGTGTCTCATTGAGACACTGTGATCAGCCCTGAATAATATTCTGCCCTGAGCATCATGCAGGGAGTGTGGCCTCAATAGCCGTGTTGTCAGCAGAATGTTGTTATATGGTCAAGTAATAACATAGATGTTCAAGTTAAGTAGCATTAAATCTGGTTGTTTTTGCCAAAAATATGCTACAAAATACTTAACAGAATTATATTCAAGTTTCTTATCATAAATTCCCAATTTACCCTCATAAATTTCCATTAAATCCCTTAGAAAGTTTCCAGCTTTGAAAACTCCTGGGATTTTGCAACCATAGCAGCATATAACCAAAGAGCCCAGGATACATTACATCTTTAAAAAATCCTTTTGTTTTGTTAATCACTTAAAAAAACTGACATTTTTATTAATCAAAAATCTGAATGTTATCATATAATCTGTGATCATCTCAGGAGGCAACAAGTTCCAGTTTAGTGTGGCAAGCTAAGAAATGCAGAGTGTCTACGGTAACTTGTGGTTAAACTGGGTGTTCACGTCAATGAACCCTCTTTTTTTTCCACATTTGAAAATGTTACAGCCTATAACTCAGTAGTTCATATTCCAATCATTTTAGCTTTTTATTTTTTTTAAAGACAGGCACAATCACCACCCCTGCTGATATTGCCCGGATTGCAGGACAGGGTCTTGTTCCACTGTTCCCATAGCCTATATGATATTCAGCTCTTGAGACCAACCATGCATTAAGTATTTGGTATTGTAGCTTTGTTCTGGGAGCTCCCTTCCTTTCCATGTGCCAAAATGGAAGGGCAAACGCCTGAGGCGGGTAGAACACACCTCCACTTTACTTTTTACATGCATATATGAGACGCCAGGGCAGGGTGAGGATCAGCAAAGACCACTAGGAGTACTGAATGGAACTTTATGACACTGATACTATCAGACAACATAGAAGAAGGTGGGCCTTACCGGCGCACTGCAACTCATGTGATGTTGTGAATTGAGACTATGCTCAGTTTTTACCAAAGTGTCAACAGGCAGCAGTGAAAATTTCCAAGCTCCTTTCAGTGGATTGATTTTTTAAGATATGTATGATCAAGCTAACATTGATAGGGCTGAGGGTTTCAACCAATCAGAATCAAGTATTTAACCCAGCCTGGTGATATGTACAAAGCGCCATCAGTTCCATTTACTGTGCACTTAGACATGAACGGTGTTGTTTTCCTGTTTTAAGAAGTTTGGAGGATGTTTTGTCACAGAGTCACACGATTCCTCCGGCTCTCCACTCAAACCACAGCGAGCAGTTGTTTCTCACTGAGTAGCGACATCCTCCTGTCACATGATCACCTACAGTTTGCCTCTAAGTAGCGATGATGGCTGCACTCATTTTGATGGCCGCTCATAAAGCGACAGCACACAAGGACTAGCTAATGAGCTATGTTAAGATAACGCCACCTGCTTCACTTTCCCGCTCCCACTACTCCACTCAAGTGTTCATTTGCTCATACATGTGTATTGTGTGTGTGTTTTTTTTCCCCCACCTTTGGTGACAACGGTTCTACTTCAGCGTGAGATAATAATGTGAATAATTTAGAGGTGGCTTATTTTTGTCACTTTCTCTTTTTGGTGTTTAAAAAATAATCACATCAGTGCAGATATTCCAAGAAATGCTTTCATCTCACGGCGGAACAAAGAGAAGTCTGGGCCCTGAGTGTTTTTAGGGATGTTTTTGAGACAAAATTAAGATGGATGATAAGCGCAGCTCAAGATTTATGAGGTCTGTCTCGGCAGGTCCCTCGTCGCTAACCTGGCAGCGGCGAACTGCTACAAAAAGGAAAAACACCTGGACTTGGACAGCAACTGGGAGCTGGTGAAGAAAGCCAAGGTCTATTATATCGCGGTAAGTGAGACCCTCTACATCCAAAACGACTGTTCCTCTAACTCTATTGCCAGGAGGACAAAATGTTAAGAGGCTTTATTCAAGGGAAATGCCTCGCCGCGCCTTCTGCATTGTCAATATCTCCATTCATCCTTTGTGGAGGGAAATGAGCTACGTTACCTATTGAGACAATACGGCTCCATTCCCTGTGCTTCCCCCTTGGTCTTTGTGCGCCGCCGCAGCACAGTGTGAAATTGTTCTACATGTAATGCATTCATTCATTCCTTTTAACATGAAGACAAGCCAACAGGTGCTGTGAAAGTGTGAAAATTGATTATTCAAGTTCATTCTCCTTCAACACAATCTTCCACACGCACACACACACACAGATGGAGGAGGACAGATGTGGGCTTAGACGTTCACACACACACAAGCTAATGTCTTTCCTTCCAGCTCCTGGAGTAGGATGGCCCACTACGCTCATGTTTCACTGTTTGGGATTACATTTAATTCTGGCAGATCAACATTTTCTCTGATCCCCAGTCAAGATGATACCCTTGAAATTGCAGCGAATTCCCTGTCTTTAAGCAGTTCATTATCAACATAAATCATCCCGTAGCCGTCAACACACTTCTCTGGCGTATTGTCCCGAGTGAAAATCACAACGAACAGAAGTGCAACACAGTCCAATAATGACAGAGGTCTCATAATTAGCCGCCCAGTTGCAGCAACAAACACCCCCCAAAAAAAAGGAGAAAAAAGCCGTCAGTGCTTGTGCCAGAAAGCAGATCAGTCAGTCCATCCTCCAGAGTTTGTGTGGTCCCATTTTTAGCCTCTGCTTCGCATTAGCAAACACGGCACATCCTCTGCAAATTGGCAGTTGGGTTTTGCCCACATCCGACAGTCTTGTGCGCAGGGGAAAAGCTTCCGTGGGATTTGAGAGGGGGATAGAAGGGCCACAAATGGGTGTTTGTCAGTGCTTGGAATCTCAAACGTCTTTTTTTTTTTTCCTCCTTCTTCTTCTTCTTCCTCAGCGTCCCTCCTGGGCCTCTTTGTCAAAACAGGGGGGATCATTCGCTTTATTAGAGTCCCATTCGCACTTGGAAAGTACTTAGCCAGATACACTGCTGTAGCTATTCCCACTTAATGCTGTGTGGCGTGTCTAGACCGGTGTTCACTAAGGCCTCCTCCCTCCATTAACCTTGTCGAGAGCACTCAGATGTATTTACCCAATTTACAGCCGGATTGTACGTTCACCCTCTCTCTGACTCACTGTACCAGCCTCTGCTGTGTATTAATGCGCTTTGTTGATTTTCATTAAACCACTGCAGGGTGGTATACACTCTTGTACTCCTAATCTGTAAATGTAATTACCAAGAAGCGTGCGTGTGCGTACGTTAGCATGTTACTAACCCCGTTTTTTGTCCGAAGCATGTGTGTGTGTGTGTTAAAGAGGTGATTGATGATTCCTGGCAGAGCCTCTCAAGGTGCCTGCTACTATGTGGTGTGATTGGATGAAAACAGAATTATTAGAGGGCTCTTGCAGCCAGTCTGGCTCATCCAGCAGCAGCAGCAGAAGCAGCAGCAGCAGCAGCGAGCAGCGAGCAGCAGCAGGGCTGGTGGCAGACGCAGAGCAGGGAGGCAGCACTGCCATTTCTCACAAAGAGAGAGAATGTTGAACTCCTGCCAAATGTTTGGTGGCAGGCTGTTGCTAGGAAATCTGGGTCCTTAGGCAAATCATTGCACAAAGACCAATAACAAAGGCGTGAGGGGGAAGAAGGAACGGCTAAACGCGTTTTCAGGCAGAGGAGATCTTCCCTCTTCTTCTTCTTCTTTTTTTTTGTGCTGTTGAATGCCATCGCTGCAGCACTGATGTTTACAGTTATTTCTCTCTCTGACGATTGTAAACATCAGAAATGGAGGGTGATGCATTGTGTGAAGAGGAGATGAGTGACTCTAATTGGAGGGGTTGATGTGTGCGTGCTGGCCCAGTTAGCCTCATCTCCCCCTCTTCCCTCCTCCCTCCTTTTCTCCTCACTCCCTCTTTCCTTCCATCCCCATCCCCCTTGGCCCTCTATGGACACCCCCTCCTCCTCCTCCTCCTCCTCTTTTTTTTTTTTTTTTTTGCTGTCTCCTTTGCCTCTCCCTCTCTTCCCTCTCTTTCTCCAGTCTCTCAGACACACACACACTTGCTGCTAAACACACACAGCGTGCACACACACACTCTGCAGCATACCACTGGCTTGTTTTTCTTACCACTGAGCGCTTTGCCCTGTAATTTGATCTGCACTGTTTGATGCATCCTCCATGATGCCACTTTGAATTAACCTATGCCTCTACAGCTCTCCTTAGCCCCGGCTAATAAAATGGCTTCTCTTTTTACTGACGCCGTTGTCAGAAAGAGACATGAAGCGCTTGATCCATGTCGTGATTACGCAAAGAGGAGTCAAAAAAAAAAACAGAAAGAAGAAGAAGAAGAGGGGAGACAATTGACTGTGAAAAGGCCTGTTAATGACTGGGCGCAGATGGTCAGAAATAACCCAAGGATAGACGGAGGAGACGCTCGCCTCTGCCAACTGGCCTGGTACACAAAACTCACCCAATGAGACACAAGCTGCAGAGCTGTTAGGTCACAAACCTGATCACAGCTGCGGACGCTGTTCGTTGACGCCCTGAGCTAATGGCGCAATCCCCGTTGGCCTGTAAGAGGTTAGCCACACCCGAGCAAAAACAGCTAGCCCACCTTTTTTTTCTTTTTAATTTCAAACAGCGCAGCAACTTGGAGCAGAAAGCCTCACACTGCTCAACACTGGCACACTGCATATAGCATTAATTGGCAGTTGTATTCTTGCCCTCACTGCAGGGGAAAGCTGAGTTCAGCTTCAGTCACTGTAGCATAATATGCAAGAAAAGGAGGCGAAGGGGAGGGCAACAAAAAAAAAGGAAAGAAGAAAAAAGCGCAATACTGGCACCACAAGCAGCAAGTCAGACTGCTTACACTCCAGAGTGGCACACACACACATATACACACACATTGTTCCTCCGCCCTACCAGCCTCTGCAATTTGCAGCCCAAAAAAAGTGAAGGGAGATGTTTTCCTCACACACACACACACACTCACACACACACACAAAGTGACATCTCATCAGCCAGCCGTGGGGCTGATTAGCACAGAGGTGACTGCGGCTGTGTCTCCGTCCAACTCCAAGGACCACACTGTCCTCACGCTGACCTTGAGCCTCCTCTCCCCTCATTTCTATCCTCCTCTCTTCTTCTTCTCTCCCTCTCACTGCTGCTCTTTACCTCCAAAATTTCTCTCC